>NC_135434.1:18387716-18460216 GCF_051991255.1 Vanacampus margaritifer
CCCTTTAACTACTTTGGAGAATTAAAAAAAATAAAAATAAATCCAAACCTTGAAATCGATTTTATTAGGCCTTGTGGAAGTTTGCCGAGGTTAATGCATTTTTTCTCCTGCTAATTAGGCTATTTTAGATACACATAATTAATGCTATGATGACATAATTAATGCCTATGATTGTGTGTCAGGACTGCAGAGTCATCACACTGCAATCACTGTAGTTGTATTGTACTAGTGGCATTCAGTCTACCCACTCTCATTTTCATATAGATTAGTACAGGACAAGTAATTTTAACTACCATAACTGTACAATGTAATTATTGTGAAAAAACATCAGATATGCCCCGTCACATCTGGCATGTAAATTTAGAGAGGTCTTTTAATAACATAAATGCACACTGTATGAGCATTTTCTCAGAATATATGTTGAAAAGCAGTTCCACGAAAAGAAATGTGCAACATTTGAGTGCTAGTAGACGTGATAGGTGTGTTGGTGAGACATGGCAGGGACATGGCTGGGCAGTTCTCTGTCATCACAATGAACAGATGGCAGCTCAGGGTTAGCTCATGGGTGAGGGCCAACAAGAGGCCCTAAATATGGATTACACACAGACAAAAAAAACCCTCAGTTTGTTTTAAAATACCTAAGAAATAAGCTTAATGACATATTCACAGTCCTTCAACTTGAGATTAATTGTTTTTGTTTAAACAACATTATTTTGTAATTCAACTTGTATAAACATTTTTTTTTGTAATGTTAGTGGGGAGGGGGTGCTCTATTAAAACCAAATGTAATTTCTGGCGAGGACAGGCTATTTTGGGTATTGTTTCAGTGCACATATATTGATGAACGTTTTTCACAATTGCAAAATTATTTGTGAACATTATACATAAGCCAATATAAAAAAAAAAACATTACAATTTGGATCGGGTCAAAGTGTGCATACATCAATTAACTTCCAACAGTTCATTTCATTATGGTTTCGGATTTGTTTAGCCCCCGAAATAATAATGGCACTATCAGTTTGTTCGTCATCTTACATGAAGCAAGAAGTAGACCGCTAACTAGCAAACATAGCGTTCCACAGTTTTCTTTTCAAAAACAATTCAGCCTTGGCTGAGGTCTGTTCTGTAGTCATAGTGCCATACTAGTAATGGGGGCCAGAGTCATTTTTACAGTCATGTGCATTTATTATGAGTTTGTAGATAGATGGATGGATGAATAGATAGATAGATAGATAGGACAGTAGCAACATTGCATTTTCTAGTTATTCACAATCTCTGGGACATAAAGTGTTTGACTCAACATATCTTTTCCTTCCTTAGGTTGTGTTGAAACATCACACTGAATGGAGGCCATCGAAGTTCAATTAAGATGACCCGGACTCATCCCCCTGATATCTTGACATCTACACTATATCAGGACATTCCTTTATATCCAAGCACCGAACACGCCATTTCTGCTCACTCTTCTTTACAATGTGACTTGAAGATGATTGATAAAGCAGAAATCATCAACAAAAGACATTGCCGCAGCTTTGATTTTCTTGAATCACTGGACGACCCACAGTCTGTGTCTTCTCCAATGGAGTGTCCTTTTAAGCGTCAAGAACAGCAGACCTTACACAAAGATCTGACGTGGAATGGACTAGATCAACCAGGATATCTTCGCTTCTCGTCTCCAGATTTGTTTAACTCCAGACAAATCCAACAACACACAAGCCAAGACAAAACCAGCCACCTCACATGGTCAGATTCTGTAAATAGAAAAAGATCTCAAAGTGCCCCCAGAATTAAATCTACTCTCGCTCCTGTTCCCATCTTCGTGTCTCCTCTTGAGGCCAACCAGGCCAAGGATGTCCCAGACACTTTGAGGTCCTCTGAAACACAAAGAGAAGCACATTCCTCCAATAGGGCTTTTTTGAACGAGGTCCACCCTATTAAACTGCAACCGCATACACCCCTCTATGTCTCTGATTGTTTTGATGAGGGTAAATGCGAAAAAGCAGCCACAACGCCTCATGTCAGGTGCCGTGTGGACATTAAACCAGATGCTGCTGTACTCCAACACACATCGAGGCAGGTCCCCAATTTACGGCCTGAACGACTCGCTTGGCAAAGATACTCACAGGCTAGCAGCAGTCGAGGTTTGTATGTACCACGACAGATGTCCTCACCTACTCCAACTCCAAGTGAATGCTACAATGGAGACTTTAGACAAGGATATCACTACGCTACAAGCATGTCGCCTGTCTCTTACCAGCATGTAGACATGTACCGAATGCCATCACAGACAGCAATGTATCTAAACCAGGAACAAAGAGCTTACTCGAACCCAAACATCCCAACAAAATTTTTCTATACAGAGGATCCAGTTCGTTATCCAATTCATCCCTATTCCAAGGCATACTTTCAGGACGATAGGTCCAGTTTAGCCAGCCGCGGAAGCACTATGACCAGTCAGTACGATCCAAGGAATCGATGGGTACACACGCTTCCTCTCAGGTCATATTATACAGATAATTTTTCAAACCAGGAGCCATCCCACTCAGTATATAGTACACCCTACCCTACCAGTGAGGCAGGCTCCTGCTTTTCTCAAACCCCCTCAAGCTCTTACTTTGGGGATGATCCCCGGTTCAATCCATACCACCAAAGTTGCTCAAATTTATATTATAACAAGCCATTTAACTCTCACGAGGAGCGGTACTTTCCATCAAGGCAATGCCACACAGAAGGTCGAAGACGCCCCCGCTTGTCGCAGGCTTTTTCAGATGACTGGTATCGCTCAAGTATATCTGGTTACTCCAACCAGTCTTCTCAGCTCACCCCACCAGGAGTCAGGACGGACACTGGTATACCCCCTTGGTATTCTACTTACGGCACAGAGGCAAGTAGACTAAGAACAGAGGCCAAAAACCACTCCAAGTCTTGGGACAATATTCTTTATCCTCGCCATGACAGAGAGCAGCAATCAGTGCTTCGTGGAAGAAGCTACGAGAACCTATTTTCCCAAGCGAGGCATGGGGCATCTCCCAATGTCTCATCTCAACCTGTTATTCTTAACCTTTCAAGTTCGCCAAAGCGCTATGCTGCCCTTTCTCTCTCTGAGACATCTTTAGAGCGCAGACCAAGCAATCCGTGGAAGAACAGCAAGAGTGGCCACTGGTTTGTGACTCCCGAGATCACCATAACTGACAATGACATATGTGCAGGCAACCGTGAACGGCGTGGTGTGCATGCCGTCAGCTGGAATACTCTGGACAGTGAAAAGAAATCTGCTCCAAGAGTGATTGATGTTAAGAAGTCATTCGATGCAGCAGAAATGACCAAAGAAAGGAAGCGTAACAATGTCTCCCTTCAGCAGAGTCTGGAGCAACTAGATGAGTTGTTAGCTGACTTAGTGGTTGATTACAAGCCACCAACCAGCAGGAAGCCTAGTGGGGAGTTTCTGGATCAGCTTAAACAACTGATTACTGAAGATGATGAAAAAGTCAGGGGATCTTCTGAGATTGAAAATCTTGGATGTCTGAACACACAGCTTCCATCTTCTAAATCCAGCCCTGACACAATCAAAGACCCCGATAGTGGCTGTGATGCTTTACAAAGAAGTGCGGAAGAATGTTCTCCAGACCACAGCGTGGAGGACGAAGAAACCATGGTGTGTGCTAACAAAACGTGCAAACGTTCGGAAAACATGTTCAACGCATGCTTGTACTTCAAATCATGTCACAGCTGTTACACCTTTTACTGCTCCCGAAACTGTCGCAGGGATGACTGGGAGTCCCACAAAGAAACGTGCCTGTACGGCCGTGTGAGCAGTGTGTGTCGGCACACTATCAAGTTCTGCAGAGAAAATTCGGAGATTCATAAAGCCTTCTCTCGTATTGCGAAAGCGGGTTACCTCTCCAGAGGCAGAGGTGTCCTTTTTCTGGGTTTTGCCAATCCAGAGACCGCTGATAACTTTCTGCAAGTTGGGCTTGAGAGCCTTGTCATGTCGCCCACATACCTGTCCCTCAGAGAGCTGGATGGCTTTCAGGACAACTTGGGTGAATACTGCAAGGAACTACAGCAGGCAGGGAATGAGTACGACCCCAGTGAATGTTTCCTCTTGAATGTATCTGTAGCTGTTGGTGAACTAGTGCCTAACCGACCCTCACCAAGGGTCCAAACACCAACAGTTCGTAAATATGCAAAGGTTTCCTTGGCTTCTTCAAGCCCAGAAAAAAAGCTACTCAAGAAGGATAGTGAAATGGAAACTCTCATCCTTACTCCGCCTCCGGGAACGCCAGACATTGACCAGGAGGGGGAGGAGGGAAGGAAAGCCAGGGAGGTGTGCTTTGTCAACATTCAGCGTGAGCTCAGGATCAGAGGGGTATTCCTTCGACACGAGTACCCCAAAATCTATAATCAGCTATGTGAATTTGTGGAGAGCAACAAAAGGTTCACACCAACAACCATTTACCCAATAGATAAGAGAACAGGGAAGCAGTTTATGTGCATGATCATGGCTGCATCAGAGCCGAGAACATTAGACTGGGTGGACACCCCCCATCTCTTGGATGATATTATTTAGGGCAGCATTGGATGGGAATCATAATGATGTCAGTAACACCAAATGTAAATATTGTAAATACATTTAATTTGGAAAATTGAAGACTGACATGCAATCATTTGCACAAGGCCAATTTCCCTCTACAGACCTTTAGCACACTGACATTGACTTATGATATACACACATGCACACAAACACTCACATTTGCTTCCTCTGCTTAGATTTTCTTGCTCTCAGAGAACTTTATAGACTGCATGCAAACTGGGCACAACACAATCCATGTGTTTGAACGTGTATGAATTATTCAGTTTCTGCTCTACAATGTACAAAGCACATACATTTATAGTATTCTATATGCACATCTTCTTGCCTCCACATAATAGACACAGATAAGTCCCACAAATCTGTCCCCCCCCCAAACAAATGTATCTTAAATTTCTATAATACCCTGTAATAGTAATATTACAAATGGTGACTAGTATTGAGAGTATATTCATTTAGTAAACTGTATTTGTGTGGCTATTTTTATATCAGTCTTTTAGTTATTGTTTGATAGAAAATGAAGTACAATCAAGACAGCACCTATGTGTTTTAGATGAAACGTGCTTGGGTAAACTGCTTAGTTTGGAAGTGGCCTTCATTTGAAAATATTTATTTTAAACAAAGCAAAGTATAATTTTTAAAAGTTTCTTCTGGCCTAACAGGTTGTCTCAACAACCTCTTTAACTTTCCTTTTTTTTTTAAAGCATGTTTTTTTTTTAATTCAGGTATGTTTATAAATATTGATTCAATTTAAAACAATATGAAATGTATTATTCAGTTACCTAAATGACTAAAAGACCACTTGAATAATACAAACTAACTAACTGTTTTAGGACAATATGCAATACAAAAGCAAAAATAAACAATATAGTAAAAACAATTATTGTTATTGATATGGAATTGTTCTTTTAAACCATGTTTTGGGAAGACTTATTTTCTTTAAAAGGTAAATGATAAGAATGTTCCTAAAAAACTGCAACGCTGAACATACATAGATATAATATGCCTGCTTCTGTTGTTATTGCTGACTAAAATAAGATTGCTCTTTTACTGGATTATATCTTTGTGCAAGATTTAAAATTTATATTTTGTGATGTTTATAATCTATATATAGATATATAATAAATGGAATTGAACAAATGAATTCATTTGCTTGCATTTATTTTACATACACACATTTTTTGTTGATCTGTGTTGATCATTATTGTGTTTTTCTTTCTTATTTGTTGGATTACTCAAACATGAAATTCAAGGATTTCCCTCAAAGAGAAAAACACGGTATTATGGATTTTTTTTGTGGTAAATTCTCATTTTTAATGGTGCATGAATTACTACAATTGTTCAAACGAAGTCATACCATTATGCAGTGTGATGCTCATTCACATTAATTTAA
This sequence comes from Vanacampus margaritifer, assembly GCF_051991255.1. Lineage (NCBI taxonomy): Eukaryota > Metazoa > Chordata > Actinopteri > Syngnathiformes > Syngnathidae > Vanacampus > Vanacampus margaritifer. The sequence continues at coordinate 18,393,701 of NC_135434.1, forward strand.
GTCTACCATAGATCTAAAAAACAACAACAATAAAAAAAAAAACATTATTTTGAGTCATTTCAAATGACTTGCCCAATCAGCTATGGACCAAAAGTCTTGGTACTACTGTCATGTATTCCTGATGTAAAATGTTGGCGTTATTTTCATTGTTAGACTACCATCTAGCGGGAGCAATGCCTGTATTACAGCATGGTCGTCAGTGTGCCGCAAAAAGGGGTCTATGTCGTAAATAGAAAAGTAAATGTAGCGTAAAATGAGGCTAAATGTATTCTGTTGATTATTTACAATGATCCAAACTGATGAGTCAATTTCGGATAATTGCAATAAACAAATCACTTAAATAATAGCAACGATGCACTTAATGCACAAAACAATTCTGTAAAAGTTCGTTTTCAGAACACATTAAACCACGTTATTGAACTATTCTATGAGCGTGACATAATTATGTGTACAAGGAATTAAAGTAATTGTGTAAACGTGAAAATATAGGTTGTTTTCCTTTTTGAGTTCTATGAACTTTGCCTTTAACAAAGTTTGCGCATGCGCGTTGTGGGCTTCTCCTCGTGATGACAGCAAATGACAGTACAGTTCGCTCCTGCAGTACCCAGTGAGTAAGAGACGGCCAACCGCAGACAAACAATTTCTCGTGCTTGATTAATCTCACGATCCACTGTGTTTGGCGGTACTGTGATACAACACATACCATTTAAGTTCGGTGAGTGGCCCGATGTACGTTGCATCTTTCGTTGCGCTCATATTTGATCACTGTTTAGCTTGCAACCTAAGCTAAGCTAACTAAGGTTAGCTCATCGTTAGCTTTCCGCACTTGACTAGCTGAGGTTAGCAGCCTAACTTGGTGAACGTTGGCAGGCTGATGTTTGTTCTCTGAGCGTCCTTCTACCAAATCAGTGCGAACGCATGACCACCTTGACTGGCAAGACTATAATATTTGTCTTCTGTCGATGTCCCCCAAAGCTTATGTGTGAGTGACCCAATGTAAATGTCTTGCTTTTCATGGTGTGATGCTCAACTACTATTCGAATTACGCTCGCTTTGTCGGCTTTCAGGCTGCTGGACAAGTGCTTTAAGGCAGTAAAGTCAAATCATTCCACGCAAAACTGTTGTGTAGATAATTTGTTTTAAACGTACCCAAATCAACTGCTCTAGTGAAGCACTTGGTCGCAACTTGTAAGAGTAAATTGAATTGTTGTTGTTTTGAGCAGTACTTACTGTCTCGTTAACGGGATATTACGTTTGTGGTTAATTATTTACCACTTACCAGCTATACCTTATTTATACTGAACATGCTCAATTTTGACTGACAGGTGAAGAGGCAATTACATTTAGCAATACATTTATTTTGTAGTAGTGTATAACTCCAGTACTTTGCACTTTAAAACACTTTTCTTAGTATTTACATACAGTATTGAGACTTTGAACACACTGAAGTCATTATGTAAGGCTTGTAAAATGTTATTGTTGTGTATTTGTGAAGAAAAGTTCAATTTGAAAATAGTGCATTTATTCTAAACTAGACAAATGAAATTGTGTTCATCCATCTATCCATCCATACATCAATCAGGTGTAGGGTTGCTGGGATGCCTCACCTGATGTCTCACCTGACTCAGTGCTAAAGATTGAATACACAATAATGGGCTGTTAATTAGTTAATCACTGGCTGACTAAGAGTATAGTACTATAACTGATTGGGTATTGAGCCACTTAAAATCGCATTTGTGAACCTTGACTACGCAATCAATAGTTATCAACAGAATTACAAATGTTTATGGACTTAACTTCCAATTCCGTTCCTGTGTCACATCTTGACATTTCTGCAGGTTTTTGTATCTATACCATTATCCATAACTAACAGCGTAGTGTCATTGTCATGTTGGTACCCGTTACATAATTTGACAATGTAACTATATGTACCATTTGGTTAAAATGGGGTTTAAATGGTACTGTTGTCATCCTTTCGTTACAGAACAAGAAAGATTTATACCGTCCATTTTTTCAGGCATGAACGCATGGTGCACTACACATCACTCAGCGACCTACAAACCAAGCATCATCCCAGCTGAAAGTCAAGTAAAAACAAAAAACAAAACAATCTTTACAATATGTTCTATGTGCCCCCACTAACCTAAACACGGTATTGGGGCCGTCACAAACAAATCTGTTTAGAATTGATTACCCTATTGATTATCTCATCAATTACTCTGGTATGAAGCGCAAGCTATGCTAAGTTAACTAAAGAAGCTTTAACTTGAAAAGAGATAAATTTAACCGTTCACGATGATTTAGTGAAAGGTTATGCTTAGGCGACCCCAAACCACACGGATTAGCATCATTATGTCACCAGAAGCGTCCACAAATGTCTGTGCGGAAGCACAAAATGGGCTTAACACTAGTTCCAGGGATGGCAAGTATGGTTTTAGGATTATAAATTATAGTTTAACTTTTGAGACATAATTTTTGTGATCGACATACCTCGTATGTTTGTGGAATTTGAATTAGGCAGAAAATAAACATATTTTGTCCATGTCGGGGCGGCCATTTTGCCACGTGCTGGCAAATGAAAATGACATCACAGTGTCTAAGGGCTCAGGTAACAGCCGTTATGGCTCACCTGTTTTCTGGGTTTTGTCATGTGACGCTGGAAAGCTGAGCCCTTTTTCACTGTGATGTCATTTTCATCCATCCATCCATCCATTTTCTTGACCGCTTTTCCTCACTAGGGTCGCGGGGGTGCTGGAGCCTATCCCAGCTGGCTTCGGGCAGTAGGCGGGGTACACCCTGAACTGGTTGCCAGCCAATCAGCTAACAGCAAATGGCAAAATGGCAGCCCCCTGACATGGATTAAAAAAAAAAAAGCAGTTGGATTTTTCTGCTTGATTGCAATATTAATCAAAATGAAGGGTTTAAACTGGTGGGGGAACTTAGAACATTACTGAAAATACAATTTTGTGGTTAGCTTAGCCTTTAGTTGAACGTCATAAATTAGTGGTACAGAAATATTTGGTTCAGGTCTGAAAGTGGTTTGATTCAGTTTCCAGTCATAGTCATGGGAAATGCCAAGGATGCTACTTAGTACTTACAGTATGTAGTTTGCTTATGGACAGTGTGAGGAATTATCTGAAAGGGGAGTGGGAAGAGGATTTTGGATTATTGCCTTGGCTGCTTTGTGTCTGTATGTGTTTGAGAACTATTGTTACTTAGATGGTGCAGTTATGTTTGCACTTTTTTTTTATTAGAACATTTACCATATAATATTGGTGGTGGTTCTAACCGTTCTATTTAGTTAATCTACTTTGCTTCACAACCCGAATTATTGTCATGAAACGTTTAGGTCTTGGGTTGCCTAAACGTGTAGTTTCTCTTCTGCTTTGTAGTTCCTCTGTGCTCTCTGTGAGTGGCCCACCAGGTAGTTCAATGCAGCATTGGAGCTTGTGCAGGAGGCCTTTTGATAAATGCCTGTTCACCTCCCAGAAAGTCACTTAAGACCATTTTGTTTTTCAGTTCTATCCAAATATGTGAGGAATGTGCTGCTTCATGAGTTCTGACATAGAAGTTCATCATGAACATTCTACTTGACTGGCAGTACACGAAAACATTTAGTAAGAATTGTATGTATGTGAAGCAGGATATACATGCCAATTTTAACATCTGTGTGTGATGTGTGTGTGTGTGTGTGTGTGTGTGAGTGGGTGGGTGTGTGGCAACAACGTAAGCCGCAGGTCCGCTTCCTACAGTGGCTCTGCCGAAGTCTGTGTTGACCTCACATTTGAGGATTTGCAACCGTAGATATTGAGCGTTTGACATTTTCGATATTGGGCCCAGACCGTATTCTGAGCAGATCTAGGAGGGAGGAAAAAAAAAAACTTTCACCACAGCTCACACCACAGGATAATATTTCAGAGACATCAGTGAATCAAAGGAATTTAAATTGGCAAAATGCATACATTTGGTCCGGTTGTCAAGCTGTGTGTCACCCCACTTAAACAAATAGGATTAAGCCCCAAAAAAACAAAAGGCCTTTCCATCTTCTTAGGGGTGAGGCATTGGAAGGTCATTACATTTTTGTGCAGATTCTGACAAAGGGATTTTTCCACCCCACAGTGGTTGTTTAATCTTACAAAATGAGATATTTTTGACATTGTCTTTATTTTCTTTGTGTATTAGACACATTTTTATAACATTTTATAATGTGTTAGTGATGCTAATCCAAAATATAATTTTCTGGCCTTGGCAACTGGCTACATACACTGCTTGTTGGTACTTCAATTCTTGCTTGTTTGTGAATAATGGCATGCCCCCCCAAAAAAAAACAGTTCTTAAAGAGGGTTTCAAGCATTTCGTTCCTAAGCAACATCCATTCCAATCTTAACCAAATTTAAAGTGTGTTGTTCAGGACCCAAGGGATATAGAGTCAATTATTGATGATACATGTTGTTTTATAAGGAATTTGCGAACATGAGTCTGTGCTGTGAGATCAGCATCCCTTGTTCTCCTTCTAAAGGAAGTCCATGTATGGCTCATCATTATGTGTTTAAATCTGCATAACCAATTTAATTTGTCAGGCACATCAGTTCTAATGCTGTGGTTGTCTAATAGCTAGCGAGCATTGTTTCTGCCTTGCAGCCGTTCCATTTATGAGGTCGTTTCCAGCAGTCTCGTCTCATTCCAATCCCCAGAGCCCAAACTGTGTTTACTATGTTACTAACCATCCACAAAGAGAGACTATTGTGCAGAGGATTCCCCGAGTAATCATTCAATTTTCGTGCTTTTCTGCTCAGTTTTTTTGTCTTGGCTTTCTATAGCTTGAAAAGGGAGAATGATTAGCATATTGGACTGTGTTGGGATTTCAGATGCTTGTGAAAAATTACTTTTGTGATGCAAACATTGTCGATCTTCTTTAAAAGACATAACCCAAAAAATCTGATCTTATACTGAATTAAGTGGAAACAGGTGTCTGTGGCAGTCAGGATGGTGGTAGTGGTTAGCACATTTGCCAGGTTCTAGGTTCAAGTCTCATCTCAGGCCTTCCACGGAATTTTCATTTTCATGGGTTTTCTCTGGGGAATGGCAACCAGTCCAGAGTGTACCCTCCCTCTCACTCATGGTAGAATGAGGACAAGTGGATGAAAATGGCAAGAATAGAAGAGAAAATAGAGTAGACTATATAAACATATGTTAGCTTTGCATGTAAAATTTGGTGTGCTTGGTCCTCGGCTTACAAATGGCATCCCGTTTCTTGGTGAAAAAGTGGTCTGTGGCTGAGTGACATCAATTGTGGTGGGTGGGTGTGTGACATCGATGCAAATAAAAGCTTTTTTTTGTTGTTGTTGCTTGTCACTAACTTTGCCTCTCTTCTTGCATTTTATTGATCTGAGGGCAATTGAATCAGTGTGCTTATTAGTTATGTCAAACTACTGCGGTCGTTAGGGTTTGATTGCCTGAATAATAAGTGACTGATTCAAATCAAGCCAATATACAGGGTGGGCCATAAGTTTCCATACATACATTGGGTTTTCTACAGTATGATAACGGTTCAATACATAGGGTGTCTGAAACATAAAGGTACATTATACATGGCCCACCATGTAAGCAACCACATGTAATAGGATATCAGCCCCTGTATAGTAGAATAATAAATAATGAGTGTCCATATCTGCTTTTTCCTGGGGAAACTCCCGACTTAAGCATAACTGACATTTTCCATTACTAACAGTATCATTTATTAATTTAATCCAACATGTCCCATTGTGCATGGATGAATGAATGGACATTAAAAAGAGTGTTTCATTCAGAAGTTACACTTTTTTCCATCTGTGTTAACTAATAATTATGAGGTTAGTTAGAATTTTTCTTGGAATTGTTTTATTCATATAGTTTCTTCTCTTTTCAGTGCATTAGCTCTTTGCCTCAAAGTCTGTGAGAGCTGTTGAAGATGGTGAAGCCAGATATTCATACTCTGGCCCACCACCTGAAGCAGGAGCGTCTTTATGTGGCATCAGAGAAGCAGCTGATCCAGAGACTCAACAGCGATGTCCTGAAGACAGCCGAGCGACTATACCGGGCCGCATGGATTGCTAAGCAACAGCGGATCAACCTCGATCGGCTCATTCTTACCAGGTCAGATGACACGTTGGAATCATCTCTTGTTTGTAGAAGCATGAAAAACTATCGATTGATGTTCAGCTTGAAGCAAGGTGAAAAAAAATGGACAGTAAAGTGAGATTTGTATTTTATTTCGCTTTGTTAAGTGTGGAAGCCTCGCCAGCTGAATGTTGCCAACATGCCAAAATGCTGGAAGACACGCAGTTCGTTGATGGCTACAAGACTCTTGGCTTCCATGAGACCATCTATGGTGAATTCCTGGCCCGGTTGAGGGAGAACCCCAGACTGGTGGCGTCGTGCCTAGTGGCAGGCGAAAGGCTGAACCAGGAGAACACTCAGGGGGTCATCCACACCGTCTTCACCTCACTTTATGGCAACTGTATCATGCAGGAAGATGAAAGCTTCTTGTTACAGGTTTGGCCTAAATGCTGACTCGCTTGATATCCAGTTTTGACATAACACAAAGATAAAATACAATTGTTTGTCTTCCCTCTTGACTACTCCTAGGTGATGCGGTACCTAGTAGAGTTTGAGCTAAAGGAGAATGACAACCCACGGCGACTACTGCGACGGGGCACATGCGCCTTCAGCATCCTTTTTAAGCTCTTCTCGGAGGGCCTGTACTCAGCCAAACTCTTTCTTACTGCCACCCTCCACGAACCCATTATGCAGTTGTTGGTGGAAGATGAGGACCACCTGGAGACAGACCCAGGAAAAGTGACTGAGCGCCTGACTCCAGTCCAGCAGGAGCGCTTTGGAGAGAAGGGCTCTGAGGACTACAAACAAAGAGTACAGGCAGCTGTTGAGACCAATGAAGCAAAGTTAGTTGCTCTGGTCAACAAGTTTATTGGTTATTTGAAGCAGAACACCTACTGCTTTCCCCATAGCCTGCGATGGATTGTATCGCAGATGTACAAGACTTTGTCTTGTGTGGAAGGTCTAGAGGTAGGAGAAGTGCGTACCATGTGTACCGACCTTCTTCTGACCTGCTTCATCTGTCCAGCAATTGTTAACCCGGAACAGTATGGTATCATCTCAGATGCCCCTATTAATGAAGTGGCTCGTTTCAATTTAATGCAGGTAAGTGGCATGAGAAGTATTTATATATAAATATATATATATATATATATATATTTTTTTTTTTTTTGTTCTATGCACTGTATCCTGGATATTGCATAATATATACATATATATATTTTTTAAAGGTTGGCCAGCTTTTGCAGCAGTTGGCAATGGCTGATGACGATGCAGACCCTAGACGGAAAAGCTGTTTGTCCAAATTTGATAAAGTAAGAATTTGATTTAGTTAGACTTTTATTCAAACAAAACATTATTTCCTAAACTCATTCTTAAGTAATATTTCTGTATGTATTTTCCAGAGTTGCGTTGCTGCTTTTCTGGATGTAGTGATTGGTGGAAGAGCAGTTGAAACACCACCTATGTCCTCAATGAACCTCCTCGAAGGCCTAAGCAGGACTGCAGTCTATGTTACGCATCATCAGCTGATAGCATTGGTAAAAAAATTATGCCGCTATAAAATCTTAATATCGTTTAAATGTAAGGGGGCCCTTGGTTTGCGATAGTTCTGTTCCTACAATGGCGATGTAACCCAATTTTGTACCCAAGTCAGAAGACTTTATACTCTATACCTAAACTAGCCTAGCCTAGCCTAGCGGGTTCACGTTACTAGAGTGTGGCACTGTAATTGGAAGCTGCGATTACAACATGTCAGATTGTAAAACTTCTTCCAGTCTGAATATTTTTAAGGACAAAATTTTAAGTTCTGTAAATGCAACCACTAGACTCGAGCAGTGGAAACGACTTCTGTGGAGTATCGTATCACATTTCATGCAGCTGTCTGATGCGCGTCTGGCCAGTGTCATTTTATCTGCTGTACTGAATTGCGCCAATTTGGAAATTGCTATGATTTACTTACCTCTTAGATTGGATGAGGCTCAAGCCCTTTAGTTCAAGTGAAGATAAGTATTTAACATTCATGATAATTCTCTGCATTGGACTTTGTGGAAATGCTCTCTTTTTTTTCCTCTCCCCCCTGAAAATAAGACCAAAATAGATAAATAAAAAAATCACACATTCCTTGTGGCTCTGTTGCCTACCAAAGTCATACTTAAATATAAAATAATCACATAACTAATTTGAGAAGACTGTGCGTTTCATGAAATCGCTATGTGAGCATCGCTATAAAAATAATGGTAGTTCTCCAAATTGCCCTTATCATTAGCATGTGTTAAAAAATCTCTACCTATTGCTAAAGTCTTTGGCAGCTGTTGAGAATTTCAAAATGTTGTTGTTGCTTGTTCAAAATGTGAAAACCTCAACACAGAATGTGATTCTCTTCATGCATAGGTGGATTTTGTGCGTAGGGTAATGACTGGAGACCAACTTAGGGAGGAGGAGCACATGGCCCTGGAAACGCTGTTGGCCAATGTGCCCCAATCACAAACTGGGAAGAGCAACAGTCTGGAGCTTACCCCTTCCAACACCCCCCAGCTCTCCCCTGCTAGCACTCCTGCTAATAAGAAGAACAGACTCCCCATAGGTACCGACCTCCTCGTCCTGATTCTCCGTCTTTTCTAATGAATTTATTAGTATGCTCAGCTGAATATGATGCAACCACTTGTAAATTCTTGATGTGCAGGTGTGTGGGCCATTTTGCACTCACATGCGAACTAGAGGAACAATTAGCATAGTGTTTGTAATGAGGGGCAAAATAAACAAGCTGGGCAGTGATGGCTAGTTAGAGGCTTGTGTTTTTATAGGAAGTTAATGAGCTCCTTCCCAGCTTGTTATAAAGATAATTAGCTTGGTCTGGATTGGGGCTCAATTATAGAAATGACAACCAATTAAATTACCAAATATAAATGAACTCAACTTTAATTGGAATGGGTGGAAAAGATGCCTCAACTACCTTCATTAGTATTTTCAAGACAAATGATTTTAACGCAACGCCTCCTTAATTAGAAATGGACCACTTGCTTATGAAATATGATTGTAGTACACAAAGTCTTAATACTCAAATTGCTTCTGAATTGAAGTGTGAGATGCATTCTGTATTCTTTCTCCCACTCCCTACCTTGTCCTTTTCCCCTCTCTCCTCTCCCCACCCTGCCAATGAATCACCAGGACAACACTTAGCTGCTATAACATCCTGGGACCCTACAACCACCTCCCTGTCTGCTCATATTCCATTAGTAACCCCATTTGGTGGGTACCTGTCAGTTGCATCGGTGCTTTTTTTTTTTTTTTTTTTAAACCTAGCTTTCTGTTAGACTGTGTTCTTACAGCATCTCTGCATGCAACAAACATGTTAGGAATTCAACCCTGGTGCTGACGACACTTTGCACTGCTCTTCTACATGTGCTTTTCACCCTGCTTGCTTTACATTGCATAGCAAAGCCACAGGCCAACATTTTATTGTTGAATGTGACTCAGCCCTGTTTTGACTCGCTTTCCTATTGCTGAAAACAAACTGAAGTGCTGTGGCTCTAGAGGGGGAAAAAAGACCTAAAGAGAGACATACAACATAAAGTCTACTGGCTAGGGTGACACCCCAAGTAATGTAATGAAAGAATCCTATAGTATCGTTTCAATAGAACTTGAACGCACAAATAAGGGCACCATTTATTGTCAATTTGCTCCATTAGTTAGGCCAGGAGATGTTTGTTGTTGGTTTTTGTAACATCCCAAAAATGTACTATAGCCAAAATGAGAATAAAGTTGCACAAATTAGAGGTATTTGTTCTGAAAAGTCCCACAATCCAGTAGATCAATGTCTAGCTGTCCGCCATAGAATTATGTGCAGAAGTGATGGAATACAGTAGGATTTCAAGACACAGCCAGCAATAATTCACCCCATAGAGCAAAGGGAACCAATAATACCATTAAAGGACTATTTTCAAGTTTGTTTCCACCTGTAAAAGTTGTAATGCCAAAGCAATACAGTAGAATTTATGAGGTCGCTGACTAATGTTTTTTAAGACACTGGTCAACCTCAGATTTGTGTTAATTTAGAACACATTTCTTCCACAGAAAACAAGATGGAATTAATCCATTCCACTGCCCAACTGGTTCCATTGTGAAACCTAGTTTACATTTAAAAAACAAACACAAGGACATTTCTTAAACTGTTATTAGTGTGTCCACAAAGACTAAACATGCCCACTTACGTTGTTGCTTTGTAAAATGGAGAGATACTCTACCAAATCAGTGCAGGAAAAGCCACAAATACCACAGTGCTGTATTCCTCAAACCTGATTTTCTACAGTAATATTATGATTTGCTATGTTTGTGGAAGCAAATTGATGTGCATGTGCTAGTATCATTATTGTGTCACAATTCTATTTTTATATCTTGAAAAAGGTCCATGCCTACTTGACTGATATTTTACATCAGACTTTCATCGAGCAAATTTTTACATAGATCAACATTACAATGGTAAATGTATGAAGACTATTGCCTGTTAACTATCATGAAAACATTAAGTTCATCATAGATCGCTGCAGTACCACATTCAGCAAGTCCAAACATAATTTATCTTGAAGATGCACTTAATTCAGAAAATAAATTGGACATGAAACATAACTGTTGAGTTTATTGGCTGCTATTAATCTTTATATTTTTCTCTCCAACCGCCATACAGCAGCTGCTCGAAGCCGTAGCCGTACCAACATAGCCCAGGAGGGGGAGGCAGAGGCTAGCTCCCAAGAGTCATTGCAGGAGCTGATGCCAGAAGAGGTGCTTGTGATATCGTTTGGAAATGGTCCTCAGACTGTCCCTGGAATGATGTCAGAGAATGAGGTAATGTGACTTGAATTAATGCATTTAACTGCAGTAGCGGTAATGAGTTTTTTTACTCACTGAGTGGAAGTGGGGTTATCCTGCCATGCACTTTCGGATTTTATCATCATCAGTAATTTTTAATGCAGACACTTATTTGTAATCAATACTCTGTATTGTCCACCGTAGGTTTTGAACTTGCAGATGGCTGATGCTGCACAAGGCGACAGCCATGCAGATGACACAAAGCTGCATGGAAAACCAGACAAAACACTGCGCTTCTCACTCTGCAGCGACAACTTGGAAGGCATTTCCGAGGGTTAGTTTTCTTTCTTCAATAAAAAAAATAAAAATAAATAAAATAGAAAGGCACAGAGAGAGGGCAAATGTCTGCCAATATTTGTTGCCAAATCTACAAAAATATTTATTTATTTCACTGGACCTTTGCTAAATCATAAGTAGATCATCTAATAATAGTCTCACAAAATATGCATCTTCTCTCTCAATGTTAAAAGTCAGGGGGCAAAAAAAGCCTCTTTTCAAGTGGCCTCTTTACAGGGCTCCGCCGCAAAGTAACAAAGGCTCACTTCTCCACCAAGTTTCATATTAACGGGCTTGTAGATTTTAGATCAACTTTACAGTTCAATGAATTAAAATCAAAATATTATATTTGGTGAGCGTACACGTGATATTGTAGAGTCAAGGAATCCCCAAAACTGGATGTCAATTTATTTTTTTTGTTTTATATGTTCCTCAGGGCCTTCTAATCGTTCTAATTCAGTGTCATCTCTTGACCTTGAGGGAGAGTCTGTTTCCGAGCTGGGAGCTGGACCCTCTGGAAGCAACGGGGTGGAGGCTCTCCAGCTTTTGGAGCATGAGCAAGGTATGTTTATTATTTTTTAAATTACATCATTCTTACTTCAAGACGTAAATTTCAATTACCGGTATGTGTGTGTGTGTGTGTGTGTGTGTGTGTGTGTGCGTGTGCGTGTGTGTGTGTATATATATATATATATATATATATTTTTTTTAATGCAGTATAGTTATTGAAGTCAAAATTTGGGTACTGTGACAATACCAGTGCAACATAAATAATTCTATATGGTGTGTCTCAATCAGCTACCACTCAGGACAACTTAGATGATAAACTGCGCAAGTTTGAGATCAGAGACATGATGGGCCTAACAGAGGATCGGGATATCTCTGAAACTGTCAGTGAGACCTGGAGTACCGACGTGCTTGGCAGTGACTTTGACCCCAACATAGATGAAGATCGGCTGCAGGAAATTGCAGGTATGTGCAGGGTTTGTTACTTAATGAATTCTTTCTCTCTGCTTTTAAGATGTAAATATTAAGTTCATCCTTATCAGGACTGTTTTGTCTCTGTTGGTCAAATAACTTCAGGAAAATGTCATCACCTTGTGGCACATTTGTGAAATAACACCATGAGGCAATTATTGAACATGGAAGATTTCTACAGTATTCTGTGAAGGTCATCTGCAGGAGAGGGGTAAAAAACATTGTTTGACATTTAATGGTTGAGGTGAAAATCAAATTTGATGAGATCACTAGGAATAGTTGATGATGTTATTTCATGCCACAAGCACACTTTTTATTTCAGTATTTTCTTTAAAAACAGCAAAGTTGCACAAAATACATACATCTCTAGAATTTTAATGAATTATTCTCTGACTCAATAACTAAATCAAATTTCCACATGCCGTAACTGCATGGATTATGAAATAGACATGAGTTGAACACAATTACATTATATTAGACCCCCGGCATGTAGCATTGCTAGTTATCAATACAGTTCATTAACAACAAGTTTATGGTAACAAGGCCGGTCAGTTATATCGAAGAATCTAATAAGATTCTGTGAAAATACATGTTCTTAAAACAGCTTTGAAAAAGAAAGGAAAAGAAAAAGTGTTGTCCAAAAGCGAGGTCAGGTATTGGGACTGCAAAATGAACTTGGATGCCTTGCCTCATTGTTCCAAATGAAGCTGGATTTTGTTAAATGGCGGTGGAGCAGAATTATAATAATTTTTTTTTGTACTATGTTAAACATATTTATTGTTAAATAAAGTGGAGATGTTTATCTTATTTTTTTTTTCACGATCTGTGATGTCTTTCTTGCTGGCCTGAGACCAACAAGCTATTGAATAATGATAATAAGATAATGTATAGGATATTGTTAAAGGCATCAACTTTGAAAGTTATTCTATAAATAACTTAATAAAATATGTTTTTATTGTGTCTTATACATCAAATATCACTTACAATAGAAAATGGGCTCTTTGCACAAATCCACTACTTCCTGAACTCAATGCCACTCCTTCATTTCCTGTCTTTCATGACTGGACAAACTGATTAATCCAGGTGTGTCTGGCCATTGTCGTCGTGGCTACTGAGGTTAGGCACACCTAGATGAATCAGTTTGTCCAATCAAGAAAGACAGGAAATGGAGTGGTATTCAGGAAGTAGTGGATTTGTGCAAAGAGACCATTCAATTTAAATTATACAAAAATTGAGCCTACTTTTGAGTTGATGATTAATTGGATGTGCTTTGAAAAAGTACTAATTCTCATTGTTTAGGTTTAATAGGAATCGTGAGAATAGCCTCTGCAGTGGAAGAGACTAATGGGGGGGATCCTTAAATAAAGACTAAAGGATAAATATGAGAACAAATAGCTATAGTTCCGAAGTTAAGTTTGTCTGAGTAACTTCACTGCCAATGTCAATCTACAGCGACTTGTTTTTGAATTTTTCCATATCACTGGCGGAATCTTTGTACCTCCAAAATGATTGAGTGATCGATTCTATTTAAAGCCCTACGTACAGTTCCAGACAAAATTATTAGCCCCCCTATGAAATATGATTTTTTTTCAAGATTTTATCAAATAATTGTTTTTACAGAGCAAGGAATTTTCAAAATAGCATTTCTGGAAATACTAGTTTTCTTTAGAAGGCACACCATATTTATATTTGTACACCAAAACAGAATTAATCAAGAAAAAACAAAAATGACATGGGATATTATTATTAGCCCCCTTCAAAAAAAGGACCATTTATTCAGTCATTGCACAAACCACTTTTGTGCAGTGATATGATTTAACTCCACATGTGCTGTGCTTAACCCCGGAGAACCCAAGAACCCTTTTCTTCTTTGGAAAATGATGAATTATACATTAAATGACTCCTATAAGTTCACTGAACACCAAAATATATGTTTTTTCAATTTTAACCCTTGTTTTTTGAACTAGCTCAGAGTTGCTAATTTATCAATATATGTATAAATATATATATATATATATATATATATATATATATATATATATATATATATATATATATATATATATATATATATATATATATATATATATATACATATACATATATATATATATATATATATACATATACATACTCCTAGGCATTCTGCAACATGATATGAAATAGGAAAAAAAAAAAAAAAAACACAATTTTACCATCTGATGGTTTGCTGAGAAGATGGTTTTGTTTGGATTGATTTCCAGCTCAACAAAACAGCATGTTGCCAGCCATCTTGTCACCACCACTCTGGCTCATGTAAGTGCAATATTCGTCCACTAGATGGCCCCATGCAGGGGTCAGAAGTGGCACTCTGGACTTTTGAAGTTAAATTTAAAAAAAAAAAAAGGAAAAAAAAGGTCTTTGTTATTTGAGTAGCAGAATTTATAGGGGCCGAATTTGACCCCGTGGGTTCTCCAGGGTTAAAGGTGATCAGGTGAATCAGGGTTTAAAAGCCTCAGTATGTGACATTGAGCTGTCCGTTGAGAAATAACCATGCCAGATTCAAAAGAAATCAGTTTGGACCTGAGAAAAAGTATTATTGATGCACACAAAGCAGGAAAAGGATAAAGCCATCAAAGCATTTTCAAGTGTCAAGAACTGGAGTGAGAAGTATAATCCAGGGATTCAATGACAGATACACAGTACAGTACAAGCCTGGCAGAGGTAGGAAGTGAAATATGTCAAAGACCCTGGAAACAAAACTAGTGAGAGGTGAGTCTAAAGACCCCAGAACGAATGAATGACTTGGCCACATCAGGGATCATAGTCTCGAAGAAGAGCTCTGCACAGGAATGGACTGCGAGGTTGCAGACCACAAAAACTCCCCTTTTCACGAAGAGACACCTTCAAGTCAGAATTAAGTATGCTCAGGACAACCGGGAGAAGGATTATGCATACTGGAAGCGAGTCCTATGGTCTAATGAGACTAAACTAGAGCTGTTTTGCCATAGAGACACTTCTCATGTTTGGGGAGAAAAGTGGGAGTCATATCACCCAAAGAATACCGTCCCCACAGTGAAACACGGCGGTGGGAATATTATGCTGTGGGGATGCTTCAGTACATCTGGAACTGCAAATTTGGTCAAGGTGGAAAGAATCGTGAACAAAGAAAAATATGTGGAGATTTTGAAAGAAAACCTTAAGCAGTCAGCAGTGGTTTTATCTTCCAACATGACAATGAACCAAAACATACGACTGTCTTGAAGAACTATCTCCAGAAGACCAAAGTGAATGTAATTGAGGGAGCTGCACAAAGCCCTGACTTAAATCCCATTTAAAATATGTGGGGTGACCTAAATGCCAGAAGGCCTTCCAATCTGGAGGAGCATGAGTGATTTGCCAAAGAAGAATGGGCTGTGATTCCTCTAAAGAAGTGTGAGAGACTTGTTGAAAACTATAACTAACGACTGCAGGCTGTTATCTAGCAAAAAGGATGTTCAATTGACTGTTAGGATCCGGGGGCTAATAATTTTGACCCTGGTGGGTTTTGTGGAATATTTTCGTTTCTGTGTCCAAACTAAAATAATGTAAGCATCCAAAATGAAACTAGGATGTCTACAAAGGCTTCAAAACTACTTTTTAAAGTACTTAATTTATTTAAAAAAAAAGACATTTTTGTGTGTGTGTGTGTGGGGGGCACCAATCCTTAATAACCTCAATAACGTAGCAACAAAGTGTTATAGTGTCATAGATTAGTGTAACATTTTAGATGCAATTTCAGTGCTTCATGTAAGTTCTTATGGTACTACATCACATAATTGTTGTTGTAATTTCATAAGGAGATATTGAATCATAGCTTATATTATTCCTGAAATTATTTCAGTATTCCTTCAAAATTTTCATGAATATTATCTTGCACTAGTTCTTTAAATATGGTATTCATATCTCCATCTTTCTTCCTCAGTGCTTCCGTTATCGAGCTCTCTTTCTCTCCATCTTCCTCTCTCTCTGACATTCATTTGGTCCCTGCAGTCTTATTGACCTTGGTTCCTTCTCATTTGCATGCGCCATTTTTCATTCTTCGGAATATGGCGTTGGGGGACTTTTCCATCATTAAGTGAATTTACAGCGATTTCCTTATGTGTTTTCTCCAAGGGATTGGGTTATGAGATGCACATTAAATATCCATTAATACCTCATTATCCCACTGATAAGATTACCATGATAATGAGGCAGAAATTCTAATTGTTTCGCTTCTTGTTGTGCCACTCATTTAATCATCCACCTGAAAGACAAGCACTCTTGAACATTGTAAACATGGACAGCGGGATAGAGCTCTCCCATCACAACATACTGGAGTGTGTGCATGCCGGTGGTACGTGTGCGTCATTAAGTGGACGCATGATAGACCTGAGCGAGTGGCTATCACTGTGAGTTTTGAGCGTAGAACACTGACTCCTACACACCTGCTTGTTATTTGCCACTCCTCTGCGTTCTTCCGCCTTGTTAAGTCGGGTTCTCCCAAATAGAAGTGGACAGTATGCAGGAGACTAATTTGTTTATAGGGATGTGAGTGTAATCGACAGCTCAAATTTGAGACCCGGAAGGCCAGGCCAGGCCAGGTCATATTTTCCCGATTACCTCGAACCTTGGTGCAAGGTTATATAATCCTGCTGTTTCAGGATCGATGTATATAGAGCTCAACACATTTTCTCAGCTCATGTTACCATTTTGGTGCCGGTTTATGTTCACTGTCTATCCCTTTCTCTTTGTTTTAAGACCCACGTTCTTGATAATATCCCACCATTAGTTACTCTACTTTTTCCATTTTCAACCAATTTTATTTAAATTATTGTTACCAAATTACCCCACACATAATGTCTGTTGTAATTGTTATCAAGTGTTGTACTTTCTTTTCGCAGAAAAAAAGAGGACGGTTAAAGCTCAACAAGAACCTTTAAAAACTTAAAATGGCTTTGACAATGAAGGTGACTTTAGGTAGTGAAGGAGATTCAGTCTTTTTCCTCTTTGTTTTCAGGGGCAGCTGCAGAGAACATGCTCGGCAGCCTGCTGTGCCTCCCAGGATCAGGCTCAGTGCTGCTGGACCCCTACGGCTCCACAATCTCCGAGACCACAAGCGAGGCATGGAGTGTGGAGGTCCTGCCAAGTGATTCAGGTGGGTTCATCCGGCTGTCACCTTCTGACCGTTTGTTGTCTTGGGTCGCTGTTGTGATGCCTGCATTTCACCCGCACAACAGTCATTAATATGTGTTTCCACGCACGCATTTGTATGCATATTCATGTTTCTACTTCCTTTTAATTGGGGGTTGGGACACCAGGTGTGGTTGCACTATGTGTTACACCCTTAAAATGTGTGTACACATCTGTCATCATGTTTGTATGCACTTGCCTGTCTTTCAGGGCAGATCCTTGTGTGCCAATAAAAGGCAGCTCTGGGTTTCCTTAGAGGGACCACCAGGTGTGTTTGCACCTGTGGCGGAACAGTGGGGAGGGAAGCGCAAGGACAGCAGCTGTCTTCAGTCAGTTTTTATGGCGTCAATTCTAGACGGGTACTTTTTATCGTGCCATGTTGTCGACCACATATAATTAGGTATTAGGATATTAGGTAGTTGTCCAGTTATAAGTAAACATACATACAATATTAGAGATAGACTGATATGTTTTTTTTCATGGCCGATTATTAGTTGTCAAGGAGGCCGATAACAGATATTTGAAGTCGATACTCATTTTCAGTAAAAAGGGGGAAAATATTGGCGCCAACATTTTTTAAAATACAAATGCCAATCTTGACTTTGTTGTAATGTCTTAAAGCTTTAATGCTTATTGAACAATTTTCAGTAGAAGTTTTTTTTGTTTTTAATCTTAGACAATATACTTAATTTAAAATTTCTAAAAATTCAAAATAAAACCAAAAACAAAACTGAAATCTTAATCTTTCACATTTCTTTGTTTTAATGTCGAACAAAAACAAAAAGTTCCCAGGGTCAGCAGCATCTCTTATAAAGTTAACTGATATTTTAAATAAATAGTTCCCTGAGATTAAAATGGTCTTAGCTTTACCTTTTATCGGCCGTCAGATTTTGAAAAAATACCAATATTCGTCAAAATATCGGCGCTGATAATGGCCGATTATCGGTCAATCCCTATACAGTATACTCACCTGACCTCAGTTTTGATTGACATGGTCCACTCAAGGTATTAGTTTGTTAGTGTTCCATCTCCACTCTCTCATGTGTCGTTGTGTCCTTGGGCAAGGCACTTCACACACAATTGCCTCCAATGCTACTCACACTGGTGTATGGAAGGGTGCGAATGTTTGGTGGTGGTCGGGGGGGTGGGGGGTCGTAGGCGCACACAGGCAGCCACGCTTCCGTTAAGTACTTACCGCCACCACAGTGTGAATGTGTGAGCGCACAAATAATGCAACCATTGTGGAGCTTCTTTGAGTATCTGATTAGATAGCAAAGCGCTATATAAATCCAATGTTTTATTATTATTTATTAGTTTAGCATCGTTTACTGAAGTACAGAACAACACTACATCATACTCTCGCATGCAGCTAAATAATTTCACTAAAATGATCACTTTGCCAATCAAAATGTAGTTCTATAGTCTTTGTAAAGGAAGGCTGGATTGAGATGCACAGGTTTTGTGGGATCGCATTGGATTAGATTATGCATGGTTACCTCTACTGTATTTGTGACTGGTAAGTCGTTAGGCAAGGCAGCTTTATTTATGTTAGACATTTGAAAGCAAAGTAAATAAATAAACATAAATCTTATTTTAATCACAAGAATGCATTATTTTTTATAAGTGGGATATGCAATTTGTTGTAAAGTTTTTTTTTTTTTTTTTTTTTAATCAATAATCTTTCTCTGTTCACCTTTTAATGTATGCTGTAGATGACATGCATGAGTTTCTTGATTGCTTTTTATTTTGTTTCTGCTCCTGTTCTGCTCAGTAATAGCGCAATCACAGTCCTTTTTTCAAATATTATGCTTGTTTCATGGTTCAGAAGCAGAAAACTACACTCGGCAGACCACTTCACCAGCACATTATTACTAACGAGCATGCAAATGAGTACTGCTGTTCATATGAAGCCTCTGGGTTCAGCCCAACAGCTCCATTGGGCAGCCAAAGAATTGGCCTCACTAGCTTTATGGTTTTGTTTGGCTCTTATCACTCGTGGTAATATATCCTTTGATTCCATGCATATGTGTGTACTTGGCAATAATAGTCAAGAGGCAAAGGGGTGGAGTGACAGAATGACCACTGTGTAGCAACCACTACCAATGTATCTGGAGCAACAACTGTGCCCTATGATTACACCACAGTTGAAATGGGACTTAACCATAGTAAGAAGAGGAGGCTTCGAAAATCATCTGTTTGACAGAGTTCTTTTGTGTGTGTGTGTGCCATTTACAGAAGCCCCAGATTTGAAACAGGAGGAACGGCTGCAGGAGCTTGAGAGCTGCTCAGGGGTTGGTAGCACCTCAGATGATACAGAAGTCCGGGAGGTCAGCTCGAGACCAAGCACCCCTGGCCTCAGTGTCGTCTCAGGTATAAATCTAAACTCCATTCATACGCACTCATACAAAGACAAAACAATGACTGCAGATTTGCTTGAATTGATACATGTCCATATTAACCATGTAAAGCAATAGAGAGCATCATATTTGCAATGCTGACCTGGAGACAATTTAGTTTTCAGTGTCTTGCTCAAATGGACAGTCAGAACTGAGATTAGATCCAGCAACCTCTGCCGACTGGATGCATTGGATGCAGTCTGTATTATTCTTACCTCTGTAACCCATGGGAGCTTACGCCACCACTTTAAAGCTACCACTGGGTTTTCACCTGAGTAAGCAGTCTTGTTTTTGTCTTTCTCTTGACCGCTAGCGCATTTCCCATTAGATCGTGCTGCTACAAAGCTTGATTTTGTCCTGAGCATAAACAGCACAGTTTGTGTGTGTGGTTTTTTGTTTGCCCTGCAGGCATCAGTGCAACCTCAGAGGACATCCCCAACAAGATAGAGGATTTGCGCTCAGAGTGCAGCTCAGACTTTGGAGGGAAGGACTCTGTGACCAGTCCAGATGGGGAAGAGTCAGGTAATGGTAGGAGATTGCCACATCCCCACTAGGCATGCTAAGTCATTAGTCCAGTCCAAAACAGCCAGAACCATCAATCACTGTCTCTTCCGGAGTGGTAGCCAATCTAAATCACTGTTTATTTATATTGACATTTCAACATTTTTACTAAGACATAATGTGCAGTGTATTGGTGGTAGATTTGTAACGGCTGTTAATGACCTCATGTCTGCCTATACTGTTACAGGAGCACACCAACTGACTTCGCCAGCCTCACAAGCTGATTCTTTATTGGTCATGTTTGATCCGCTCTCCTGTGGCGAAGGTAATTTTCACTCCTAAAATGCTCAAGAGCCAATCAGGGTTAGAAATGAGTGTCATTAAAGCTTAACCCTAATGTTGTAGGCCCTCAGCACAGCTTGAGTAAAATAACCCAAAAGTATGCTTGTCCCTCCCCCCGCAGTTTTAATACCAACTGTTCAGTGCAGTCATGCATGTGCAATTTTCATTTTGGCTCAGTTGCTTTTCTGAGTGAGTTGAGCTTTTTTGTTCAAGATTGTGTACGCTTTGAATTGTACTACCTGGATTGTTTGAAGAGAAATGATAGTGGTTGCATTTCTGTGGCAAGGTGAAGGGATGACAGGTTGAGAGACCTCACCCCAAGCACATTGGCACGGTCTTCTTGTCCTACTGTGCTTATAGCAAAAATAAAAAATACACTTTTTGGAAGCTTTTCAGGAGATGAGAGGGTGTACCCTTGGAACAGGTGGCCTACTCTGTTCCCATGTTGGACTTTCGTTAGCACTCTCAGAATGTCATGATTATATGAAAGGACACTTCAAAATTCATCCATATATTGCCCATAATAAAGTGTCATCTCATTAAATTAGAGGCGCACCAAATGAAGTGCTGCTTAGAGAGTTAATATTTCCTGTACATATTTTTTTATCCTGTGGGTTCTTTTGTCCCAGGTTCCACCACTGGGACAATAGTGAGGCCTAAGGTGCACTATGCCAGACCTGCTCACCCACCCCCGGATCCACCAATCCCTGAAGCCAGTGTCCTCGGTCAGGAGACGCGCCACTCTCTCATCATGCCCCACAGCTTGGCTCAGGCTGAGTTTGAGCACAAGCAGCGGCACTCCTTTCCCGACCGACTGGTCCGTAGTCGCAGCTCTGACATTGTTTGCCCAGGCCGTCGACCCACCAGTGACCCTGGGCTGAATCGCCGTGTTGCAGTTGAAGAGCGTGACTCTGCCGGAGCCTTTGCTTCAGGGCCATCCTCATCGCCCAGCAAGGACTCCTTGAAAGGAGAGGTAACTATTAATCTGTAATGTGTTACACTACTAAGCTACATTGTGGAAACAAGATCACCGTGATGTTCCTCTTTCAGTATTAGTTGACAGTAACGTTAATTTTATCCATCATTTTTAAATTTACTGTTGGTTTTAGTCCAGTTTTAATCACACTTGTTTTTATCATAATTAGTCAACCTCATCCCATTTTTATTTAGTCGACTATAAATCTAGCATTTTAGTCCAAGAAAACATAATTTTATTCATCTAGTTTTAGTCAACAAAAACACAGGACAATCATACTACTGTATATATTTTTTTGTCAGCAGATTATGTTGAACATTTTGGATCTAAAACTTTTTCATATAAAATGTGTTCATCTTTTTGATGAAAAACAACTTCACACAGTTATAGTATATCAACAAGTGGCAATATACTATGGCTCCATGCTATGAGCTAGTAAGTTAGCCAGATTTATTAATTTTTTTTACCTTTCACCGTGAATCCACCTCCCGTTTGTCCCATGTTGCAGATTTGAAAGGGGGTGTGTCACTGTGTCACAGTGACAAATGAGCAGAGACAAGATATTACAAAATCATATAATTTCCGTCTCATTTTTGTTCATGGACTAAAACATTCATAGAATTTAGTCCAAGTTTTTATTAAGTGAAGTAAACTTTCATCTCGTCTTCATTAGTCGACGAAAATGCATACTGATTTAGTCCCAGTTATTGTTTATTAATGAGGGTTTTAGTCTAGTCTAGTCTAGTTTAGTTTTATTCCGGTGAAAAAATGTTTTTGTTTAGTTTTCGTTGATGAAATTAACACTAGTTGACAGTTAAAATTTCCTGTTCACTTTGTTCATCAGTAAACCCTATCTTGAATTTGAAAAAAAGTATATTGTCGCTGTCCTGTGAAAAACATTTATGTCCATTTTTTACATTTTACGTTTATGGAATGACACTGAATATGCAGACATCCCAAAAATTTAAAATAAAATAAATAAATACATACATTTGGCATAAGTGTTTTTCACAGGACCGTGATGACGATTTTCAATAATGAGGAGTTTGGTGAATGTGCATAGGAAACTGTTGGGAGTTCAGTACATCCAACAAGGTTAAGAACCACTGCTCTAAATTATTATTACAGCATGCAAATGTCTGTGCTTTCTATTAATAGGCTGAGGACAAAAAAGACAGTGATGATGAGAAGTCTGAGCGTAACAGGCCATGGTGGAAGAAACGTTTCGTGTCAGCTATCCCGAAAGGTAACAAAATGGTCTCCTTTTCCTTTCAAAGTAATATTTGTTTGCAGGGCTCCTTCATTTCTCGTTTCATGAAAAAACTTTTCTTTAATCACAAGTGACATAAAATCTCACACTTTAAAGAGCAGCACGAAAAGCCATTTATAACATGAGAAAGAATGATGTATGTTCTATACTGCCGATGTTCCAGTTGGAAAATGATGCGTTTTGTTTGTCAGAGTTACTTTGCACACACGTCCAGTCCCTTTTCACTCACGTCTCACTAGCTGTAGATTTATATAGAGTGTTCGAAGCTAATCACTCATCAGAGGAGCGTTCGCTGTGTTGATTGTATGGCCGCTAGCCCTCCCAGCTGTGCTGTCATCTAGCAGCTAATGGTCATTAGATGGACCTCTCTGTCATCACCACTGATAGATGGCACATCTCTTGTTGCAGTTCTACTCTACCACCATATCTCATGCATCTGTCTGGGGAATAATGAGCTGCGCCCACACAGAGTGACTGCACATTACTCTTTGAGATAATTGTGTTTCTTAAGTAAACATTAAATTGATATTCATAAAATGGGTGACACATGGTAAAGTTGGGAGCCGTTGGAGCCTGAACCACCAGTCTGCTGCCAACCTGTGCAGAGTGCAATGTGTTTGTTCTGCTGCTCTGCCTGGCAACATGGTTGGTTGTCCTGCAGAGTGGCAGCAACCCTGTCTGTTGTGTCCCTCACAGTGCTGTATTGGACGGCTGAGAGTGACGTCCCAGGTAACGCTGTCGCCATTGAGCTAGCTTTACTGCTGGGGCTGCGCGCCGTGCTGCATAGTAGATGTTGCCCTTTAGAGTTGTTGATGTCACATGGTGCATTTTCAATACCCACTGCCCTCATCCATGCATCTTGTACCTTACATGTTCCATGGCATTATGTTGCAACCTTACTTGTGTTGACAATACAGAATATCAGCATTTATATTACACTTTTGTCCAGTGTTTCCTATGTGTCTCATCAAATGTTAGACTCTGCACCTCAATTGTTTGTCCTGTTTTCACCATTTGTGTTAATAGGATAAGCCCCCAATAGACATTTCGACTTCATAGACCTAATTACCCATAATGAGTTTCAATGGACTTTAATGATATTCTGGTGGTTTATTCACAATTTTAATTATAATTTTTTTTTTTTTGTGTGTGCTTCTTTTGGTAATTTAACTGGAATGAGATTTTTCATCAGTTGACGACCTCAGCCTTTGTGCATTTAATAGATGGCTAATAAGTTGTACACGGTCAGCCTATCATGCAGTCATATCAAAATCTTTCACACCATACAAATCAAACAATCATGTTCTTCACAGCTCCTATAGCTGCATTTCGGAAACGAGACAAGCATGAGAAAGATGATATTGCCCCGGAGCGAATCCCACAAGGTTTGTTAATCAAATTTCCAATTGGATGAATCAAATCCACTTTGAGTTTAATTGTAATGAGTTTTTTTTTGTCTGTGTGTGTGTGTTGGTTGATTCATCAGATGACCCCTTGCCCAGACAAAGCTCCCAAGTCCAGGCAGCAGAAGACATCTTGGACAAGTACCGAAATATAAAGCGGACCAGCCCGAGTGATGGTGCCACAGCGGGAGCGGCTTATGAGGGTGCCGGAGGTCAGAATTGACACCATTTGGGTTTACAGGATTCATTCAAATGATGAAAACATTTCAATCACTTGCCTAGTTTTTCTCTAGTATTTGAGTGAAAATTGAATTACAGTAGGTAAACTTTCACCATCTGATATGATTAACAACTTTGCTTTTTTGTAAATGTAGCAAAAATACTGTAATACAATTAGAACCAGCGGTAAGATACAGTGCAGTTTGATACAAATGCAAACCCTCAAACTTAACAATATTGTCTTTGCTGCACACTTAGAAGAATGTTCTGTGTTTTACCACAGATGGCCTTGCTGTAAAACTCAGTACATCAACATTACAAAATACTATTCAACTCACCTGGTTTCTCTGTGGTGTGTACACAGGAGCTGTTTCTAGTTTTGTACTTATTTGTACTTATTTGTACTCTAATTTCCGCACCTTGAATGACAGCCTAGAAAGTTTATATTGTAAAATAGTCAAGTTAGACTAATTCATTTTTTGGGTTAGTTATTGAAACTTAATTAGATGAACTGAAATATATTGCTATTATAGTTATTTCTGGACTATACGGCACACCTGACTATAAGCCGCACTACTTTCTTTTCCATAATAAGGGCCCAAATTGTCTCGTTCTCGTTCTCTCTCCTACTGTATTTGGGCTCACTTGGTTTGTTTTGCTCTGCCTGATGCTCTTGCGCTTCCTTTATAGTGCGCCCCATTGTTATCTGATGGATAAGCCACACCTTTGTATTAGCCGCAGGGTCGAATGCAAGTGAAAAAAGTAGCGGTTTATAGTCCAGAAATTACTGTAATAATCTGTAAACATGGCACCTATAGTAGAGGTCTTGCTCATTGTTTTTTTTTTTTAATTGTTTTTATTTTGACGTTAAAAAAAGGACAGAGGAAGAAAAGAAAGTACAAACTAATTAACAAGAATATAAACTTAACTTTCCAAAGCCATCTCCTATCAAATACTTCCCAGCTCCAATGAAAATAAGAAACATAAAGGAGAACACCTACTGTATATAATTTAAACATTTGTACATTCCTATTTCAACAATTGTTCTCTTTTTTTCAATAAAAAACAAACCAAAACAAACAAAAAACACAACAAAAATCACAGAATCTGACAAACAGTCTTAACCAAAGACTATCTAGACAAGAGAAATGCAATTCATCACAACACAAAAACAAACATAACCAGCAAACACCCAAAAAAGAGGTCTTCCTTCATTGTACCATTAACACAATTAACATCTACATTTTTTTGGGTAATCTTAAGAATTTGGTCAGCTCTCCTCAAACCTGTTAACAGTCCAATTTTATTTTATTTTGACAGATATGTGTGTTGAGGAAAGTGTTCATGACTCTCCTAGAGAAGATGCTCTGCAGAACATTTCTAATGATGACCTCCCGGATTCAGCCAGTCAGACAGCCCAGCAGCATGGCTCAAAGTTCTCCTTTAGGTATGACATTCAAAATTCAGCATATACACTACTGTTATCCATACTTAAAAAAAAAAAAAGGAAAAAAAAGTGATAATACATTATTGACTGTTAACTGATTGTTATTGACTTCCAGCGATGCCAAGAAAAAGTTGCGGTTGGCATTGTGTTCTGCAGACTCGGTGGCTCTGCCTATTCTGACCTCTACAACTACGAGAAATGGGTTGCCTGACCACATGGACCCTGAAGGTATTAAATCGCAGAACAAATCCAACATGCTTGCAGTTTCCATTAGGGTGCATGAAAATCTACATAAGAACTTGTGCATTAAGAACGGTGCAATAATAAATTGATACAGATTAGAAATCTAATAGATTTTTGTACAAAAAAAGGGCTCCGCTGTCTCATAAAAGAACAATAGTTGATAGAATGAATTGACACTCTGAAATGGTTAACTGTAAAACCACACGACTCCAGAGTTGTCAGAGGCGACAGTGTGGTCAGATTACAAACTTGGATGTTGCATACCTTTGCTGCATTTCTAATGATTCCCTCTTCCCTCCCAGACAATGAGATCGTGTGCTTCCTAAAGGTCCAGTTAGCAGAGGCCATCAACCTCCAGGACAAAAACCAGATGGCCCAGATCCAGGAGACCACGCGTTGCGTCAGCCGTTTCGACCCCCGCACCTGTAGGAAGTTGCTCGCTACCATTGCGGAGGATTACAGGTAACCGTCAAGAGTTAAGCGTCATGCAAATGGTAATTAAACAAAGTCCTCTGATTGTCTCCTGTAGAAAGCGAGCTCCATACATAGCCTATTTAACGAGATGCCGCCAGGGCCTGCAGACCTCCCAGGCCCACCTGGAAAGGCTCCTCCAGAGAGTTCTGAGAGACAAGGAGGTAGCCAACCGCTATTTTACCACAGTGTGCGTTCGCCTCCTTCTTGAACACATGGAGTCCAGGATGCTTGACTTCATCAAGGGTACCTCTTGAGTTTATCTATAATAGTTTGTAAAAAAAAGAAAATAACGTTTTATCTTGCCATAATTGACAAGATTCATAAAAACTCTGCGAAAGAATTAGTAGCAACTAGTACCTCTGCTCCCCCCTCGCCCCCTCCCTCTCAGCATTCCAAGTGTGCACAGCAGCAGATGACAAGACTGCAGCGGTGGAGGATTTTCTGCGCTACTTGTACGGCGCCATGGCCCGTGATGCCATTTGGCAGTATGCGAGTGAGGACCAGCTGCAGGATGCCCAGATGGCCATCGAGCGCAGCGTTATGAACCGCATCTTCAAGCTGGCCTTTTACCCCAACCAGGATGGAGACATTCTCAGAGATCAGTTAGTAATTGCACTTTCTACAGTGACATGATGCCGTACAGCGTTATCACTCTGGCTTTTTCTATCTCTGTGGATTCTGAGGGGAAATAATTTCTGCTAATACTGTTGTGCATAAAAATATTTCATGAATATTATTATTCTGCCACTTGATTTAGCTGCAAATTAACTGTGTTAAAAAAAATGTCAGGCATTCAAACAGATGAACTAAGTTTAACAACCCAAACACTTCACAATTCCAGAATAAGGATTTCAAAATCAAAGTGTGTGATGCTCACAGACCTATGGAATTTACAATTGCAAGAAAAAAATAAGTGAACCCTTTATAATTAACTTGTTTTCTGCTGGAATTGGTCATAAAATGTGATGTGATCGTCACTGTAGTCACGACAATAAACAGTCTAGATAAACTAACAGATAAACTAATATAGCACCTCCCAATGATATACACTCCTCAGGAGTGGCCATCCTGTAAAGATGACGCAGAATCGTCCATGATGTGAAAATAATCTTACTGTTAGCTAAAGACTTACTGAAGTCTCTGGCACAAGCTTACACTACATCTCTGTTGACAAATCTACAATAAGACATTAACCAGAATGGATGTTAATGGATGACTCCACAGAAGAAGGTCTGGCTGACCAAAAGTTTTGAAGTTTGTAAAATAGAGCCTGAATGTTCCACAGTGCTACTGGCAAAATATTGCGACGACAGATTAAACCAGAGTTGAGTTGTTTCGTTGGTGCATACAACACCAATACCACCATCAAAACTGCGTCCCAACTGGGACATATGGATACTTTGGGGATGCTTTGCTACTTAGGACAAGCACTTACTCAGCTTGCTATGCTTCGCATACGTTTTTCACACTGCATTTTGACTTTTACATGTTTTAATGTCAAAACATGTTGTCATAGTGTGCTATTTTAAGCAGACTGTGTTTGTCTATTGTTGTGACTTAGAATATGACATGTTCTGGTATTATTCTATGAAGAAGTCCAGGCAATTAAATAAAAGGTAAATGCATAAATAAAAGGGGTCACATTTTTCCAGCAAATGTAAGCATTGTATCTACAGTATATACCACCGCATCTCTGTGACAGCATTCTCACACAACTTTCCAGAGAAATGTAATTTGTAGTTTAAAATTATATCAACATGTGCCTAGTTGTTGAAAATTCGGTTATATTTTTAACCACTGGTTGAGTAGATTACCACAGTAACCACAGTTAACTTTAACGGCACAGTTATCTTGTTCAAAACTCTGTTAACTTGATGTTAAAGTTAACGTACCTAAAGACCGCCGCTAACTTTTTAACAGTTGCTGTGTCCGAATATTGTCCGAATGTGCATCCTACTCCCTATATATAGTGCCCTACTGAGGGGTCACATTTTGTAATGGCGTCTAAAAAACGCGCACTAAAAATTACCCACAATGCACTCTAAAAAGTAGTGAACATCAATGTTCACTCAACCGAGTTGATACCACAATGCATTGCGAGTATGAAAAAAACATGGTGCGGGAGAATCAAAGCAACGCATTAATATATGCTATGGAAATAATGAATGCGTTTTAGTAGAACATATATACAACACAAGAACTAAAGTACAGTTTAAAAAAATGTCATTCACAATAGTCGGCGATTTACGCGCTGGTGCGTCGAAACAGTTACGGTGGTCACGTGATATTTGACGAGGAGAAAGTAGTGAGCTGGCTGTCCGAATCGCCAAACAGAATAAGGGCACTACATATTAAGCCACTATATAGTGCGCGGCTATGTAGTGAATGAGGGGTTTCGGGACGAGGGTGGACATTCGGACACAGACAGTTTATTTAACTCCCAAGATGGTAAATTGAAATAAATCTTTCATCCATATTTTTAGTATAGTTGAGAAAATTACATATTTTATAGATTTATTCAATTTAAAAGATTTATTCAATGTGGACGATTGAACATCCTTTCAAAATGAAGATAAAACAGATATTGGAAATAGGTAAACATTGCCTCTGTATGAAGCACCCATAAAATGTCTATTTTCTTTGTTCACGGTAACTTGAATAACTGTCTAAAATTTGATTACATTAGATATAATAATATAGCCAAAAGAATGAGCTTGTGGGTTAATTCAGAATAGTTTATTATGTTCCACTCGGGATTGTTTGGCTATCTGTTTTTTTTTTTTTTTTTGCAAAACCAGAAGTAAACAATGAATTGTGGGATAAATTGGTGCTTTAACGGTCGGTTAGCTAACCAAGGGTTAAGAATTTAACCAGCGGCTGGGGGTTAACCAGTGATTAAGATAACCAAGAACTGAACAACCGGGCACTGGTGAATTTTGCAAAACAAGTGGCTACATGGTTGTGTTTTAAAGACAGAATTTTCTCCGTCCCCACAGGGTTTTGCATGAACATATCCAGCGGCTGTCCAAAGTTGTGACTGCTAATCATAAAGCACTTCAAATCCCAGAGGTAGGAAGTCTTTTAACTCATTCACTGCCATTAACGGCTATAAACGTAAAAAAAATAATTTTAACTATTTCTGTTTAACTTAGTTTTTTTCACAATATGAAAACCTAGAATTTTTTTATTGTACATTTAAAACAGATATAAAATTTGTGATTAATCGTGAGTTAACTTGTGAAGTCATGTGATTAATTACAAGTAAAAATTTTAATCGCCTGACGCCCAAAATTTTTAATAATCTTGTCTTTTCTTTTTCCTTTTTTTTATTCATTCACTGTCATTGTCGGCTATAAACGTGAAAAAATCATTTTAACTATTTCTATTTTTTTCCCACTTTTGTTAACAAGAGTATGAAAACCTTGATTTTTTTATTGTACATTTAGAACAGATACATTTGTGATTAATTGTGAGTTAACTAGGGAAGTCATGCAATAGATTAAAAAAAATGATCGCCTGTCGCCACTAATTTTGAATAAAAATGTTTTCATGAATTTATAGCAGTGAATGAGAACTGTTTAGTATGTCTTTGTAACTTCAAATAATTAATTAATTACTGACTATAAAATGACTGTATGAATAAAAGATACAGCCACATTGGTAATCATTTTTATCCACTTTTATAACAATAGTATGAAAACCTATAATTTTTCATTGTACATTTAGAACAGATGTAAAATTTGTAATTAATCGTGAGTTAACTAGTGAAGTAATGCGATTAATTACAAGTAAAAATTTGAATCGCCTGACGCTCCCAATTTTTTAATAATATTTTCTTTTTTTATAATTTATGGCAGAGAATGAGTTAATGACTATTTTCCCTTTTACTTGATCAGCTGCTTATGTGTGTGTTTCTTGGTTGCAGGTTTACTTGAAGGAGGCTCCCTGGCCGTCCGCACAGTCTGAGATCAAGACCATCAATGCCTACAAGACACCCAGAGACAAAGTCCAGTGTATCCTGCGCATGTGTTCCACCATCATGAACCTCCTCAGTCTGGCAAACGAAGACTCTGTCCCCGGAGCTGACGACTTTGTTCCTGTGCTTGTCTTTGTCCTCATCAGGGTGAGTCTTCATGTTGTCCTCCTTGTTCGTCTTTGTCCTTCCTTTTAACTCACGCACTTGTTATCACCGTGTTTTTGAAACATCAACACCACCCAAAATATTTCATCCTTCATTCCATATGTGCATTTGTAACCTGAACAGTGTAGCGTGAGATTTTTTTTTTCACAATCTAATGTCGGCCCATCCCTGCGTCTCCTCCCCTCCAGGCAAACCCGCCTTGCCTGCTGTCCACCGTTCAGTACATCAATAATTTCTACGCCAGCCGGCTGAGTGGGGAGGAGTGCTATTGGTGGATGCAGTTCACCGCGGCGGTGGAATTCATTAAGACCATCGACGATCGCAAGTGAAGCAGAACAGCCACCTGTATGGGCAGACTGTGGGGGAAGGAGCCGGGAGACTGGGAACCTTCCCAACCAACTGCTCCCTCTGCACGGCTTTTCGAAGCTGGCCCTCAGCCTGCTCCTCGTGTGTATAGCTTGTACATAGCTACAGACGCTCAAAGATGACAGAAATATATATTACTGTTCGTATGTGGATAAATCCAGGTTTTAGCCGTGTTGGGAAAACGGCTACGGGGAAAATTTGCAACATGTTAACCTTGAACTTGATTTGTTTTTTTCTTTTTATCTTTTTTGTTTTTTTGTCTCTTAAGTCATGTTTCACTTTTTGGGTGTATGTATTAGGACTTTTATATCCAAGCAGCTACACAAATTCAACCGAAATGATAAAACTCTTCAACCCTAAATGATAAACTTATTTAAAGGGACCAGAATTAGTTTGTGTGATTGTCTCATTTTATTGCCCCTAGAGTGAGAGGAAAATAGTTTGGATTATTGTATATTAGAAGTCAACAGGCGACTCTTACCATTGTGAATTCCCATTTACCTACCACTATTCGGTTAGTGAGTCAAATTATATGGCAGCTTATTCAAGGGCACTTTCAACCCGAATGTGTGTCAATGTGATAATTTGGACACAAGCACCCACATATTTATTCTCTACTTGTATGTAATGCTTGAACTCACTGTTTAAAACATGCATATCGTGCCCATGTTGGAGGCAAGGAATGCTATCCTGATCAAAGTGAGGAAGGCCTTGGGAATGCTGGGCGATGAGGACAAACAGGGTCGGCTTGTGCACACCTAGTAAAGATACTGTATATTGAAAATAGTGCCTTTATGCGGGGCGCCCTGTACAGTTTACGATGAAATTTCTGCATAGATGACATGCCCCCATACCAGCGCGCGTGCACGCACGCACACACGCATGAATGCACGCTCTTCACTGGGCCAACTGCATTCAACACGTCTTTCACATGTTACTGATTGCCAAGACTCCGTCACTTTAATGCACTTGAATTGGAACAAATGTCCCTCTTTGCTGGCAGCACTGTTATCTGTCTGCTTACACTGACTGCTGCATCGGTGAATTACACAACGAGATCGCTTGTCTAGGGGTTCGAATTGCATTTGGGGCGTTAAGCTTTTTCTTAATTTAAGTGAAAGCAATTTTATTTCTCATCTACAGTATGCCTGAGAAGTAACGTTATCGCCAGATTGGAACTCAGCTCTCTACCTCCTCTTGCATTCAAGAAAGGGACAGGCATTTGTGCACTTATTTATTTTCCTGTTTGGCTACGTTTTTGTGCACTGATGTGCCATGTGTAATTATACTTTTGCTAAGCCATTACTTGACCTATAGTTAATGAGCTGACAGCACAATACACATTAGATAGAGAGAGCAAATAATTAACACTGTTCACTTGCCTTTCAGTTCATGCTCTGTGCCGTTTGTGTTTTTTTGTCTAGTGGGTATGTGAGAGGAGGTTGGGGGGCGATTGGTTGAACTGCTGGCCCCTCTTGCATGAAGACACTGAGTGGTCTGCACATTTTTATTCGTTATAGAGTCACTACTTGCAACAGGCCAGTAGGTGACCTTGCCAGAGGATGCGGAAACACTTTACTTTGAGTAAATGATTTATTTTGCACAAAACATGTATGTTCCCTTCAATAAATTGGCAGGGAGTAGTCCATTTTGAGACCTGAGTGTTACTTTCAGTGTGAACTTAAGAGTTTCAGTTTACAATAGTTCATGAACCTTACATACACCAGTCTGTAATCAATTCCAGAAGAACCACCCACTGGAAAATCAACTTATAGGTTGCATCTTTACTAATTGCGTTTATGGGGAACACACACTGCACAAATCTACAAAGCAGCTATTGTATAAATGACCCAAATTCCGTATCAAAATATATATTTAAAAACAAAAACTCCCCAACCATATTTTTAAGTCATGTTCCTTCAAGCTTTATTGCTCTGCTTCCTGTGCAATAGTGCCGAATGGCTGAGCAGAGAAAAAAAAAAAACACCTTGCATCTAATTTTAAACGTTGCTCAACTATGCCGTGCAGGGACCGTCGGTTTGTCTTTACTGTGATTAATGATGTAATTCTTTAGAAACAATAAAAGAACATGGTGTTTTCCCCTTATACTGTGTGACGCATTTCTTCTGTCACGTGTCAATCACACCTACTATTAATGCACATTAGTGTTGTTTTATTCAGTGGCTAGGACAGTTGTTTGTACATCTGGACTGCGCTTCACACAATAGAATAGATGGCAGGGAAATTATGCATGGAATATAATTGTTAGTGGGTGCAGTAGAGCAGCGGCATCCAATCTAGCGGCCACAAATAGCAACCCCTCTACAAACATTTCATTACTGCTGACAAGTGTTCAGCAAATTGTAATTGGAGATATCCCCTCATTTTAAGCCCTCCTTACTTCACCGATTGCCTTCCCTAATATTCCATCTTTTTTTTTTTCCATCATAAACTTCTTTGCGGGGTGTTATCTATCCCCTGATGATATCTGGCAATTGCTAATTTAAATTCAAATTTTGGGGGTGGAAGTTAATTAGTTGCACAGACCAGTGGCTAGATTTGGAGATTTGATCTTTTTGACTGAAGCTGTTCAAGGATACAAAAAGGCCTGCTGTTTTGTCTCAGAATAAGCAATAGATTACACCATAAGTTTGAGAGCTAGTAGTTGAGTTAAATAGTCCTCAAACGCAGCAAGTCTAGTTTGTTTTAGAGGTATTGCACATTCAAGAAGATGGCCTTTTTTTTTTAGGCAAGGAAATAAGGTACATGATATTAGTAATGTTATATTCTTCTTTCTGATATTAGATTTAACGAGGTGTAAATGTAAGGCAAAATTAAAAATATATATTTTTAGGTAAAGTTCTGTAATGGTAAACAAAACATATTAACCACACCCAACATTGTGCTTTCTTCGTCAGGCAGCACAAGACTAGTTAGGGAGTCGCATTAGCTATAAACACATTATCGACTTTTACTTTACATTCCAACTCATCCAAAAGCAGTGAAGAGAAGGAAAAGCTGAATTATGATTTGTGCCTGCTATTCCACTTGGAGCCTGCAGATGGCAGACACACCATTCACCAGCACGGTCGAGTTGAACTTGGAGCAGCTCAAGACAAAGAACAACACCGTTCACGACTACGTGACATTTTGGGGATTTGGCTGTCGGCAAAAAAAAAAAAAATATATATATATATATATATATATTTTCTATTGTGGACATACATTATTATTATTATTATTATTATTATTATTATTATTATTATTATTATTATTATACTACAGTGCGGTTGGTAGTAGAACTGCGTGAATGAGTTGTGGTGAAAAGGGGAAAAAGGGCAAACCATATAAAATAAAATGTAAATCACAAGTTCACAGTGTAAACGTGCTTTATACAAGGCACAAAAGCAAGTGTAATAGTAGTAGTTGTACTGAGGGAGGGATGATGGATGGAAATGCAAACATAAAATACAAATTACAATATAAATTACAAATTAAAATGTGATAACATAAAAAAAGCTTTGCGTAAGGTGTTAAAGCAAGTGAAATATGTTATTATCAGTGTAGTTGCAACTAAATGAAAATTGAGGGTGAGACAAACAGAATACAATAAAGTAAAAAAATGTTTATTGACAGTGTAAAAGTGCTTTGACTTAAGTGCAAAAGCAAATCAAGTAGTAGTATTAGCAGTAGTAATAGAAAGAACTACCTGAATGAACGAATGGCGATAGTGAAGACAAGACGTATAGAATAAAATAAAAATTAAAATACACATTACAAGGTGAAAGTGCAAAAGTGCTTTGAGTAAGGTACAAAACCAAGTTAAGTAGTAATAGTATAACCTGAATGAATGATGAAGTAAAGTTAAACAGTGTAAAGTAAAAGAAAGAAAGAAAGAAAGAAAGGAAAGAAATTACAAAATATAAAATGACCGTGTAATGCTGCTTTGAATAAGCTCCAAAATCAAGTGAAATCATTTAAAAACGATCCCCCATCCACCATTCAGATGCTGATGGTGGCCCAATCTCATCACTAAGGACAAAACAAACAACATAAGGCAAAAGCACGTCAATTAAATTAAGGATATGGGGGCAGAGGAGGAGGGAGGTCTAAATGAACATAATGTCAAATACACATATTAAAACTAAAATGAAATAGCCGCAAGGCTGCAGGCAGACGAGGAGATTAAAACTCAAAGGGATGCCGCGTCTCTGCGCCCTGAGGTGGTGATGCTGTACACATGCAAACAGCGAGCACCAATTCTGTGTAAGGCTAAACTGGCAAGACAAAGAGTTGAAAAGGAAAGCTTTCGAGAAAAATAAACCATCACCTAGTTCAGTTCTTGCTGGAGGTACAGTAAATAATAAGACTAACGTGCTATTGCATCATTCCAATAGACAGACATATTGCATCCTTTGGTACCAATTCTTCTATTCGAGCATTAAAAGTGGAATCATGAGGATAAATGAAATTACCCATATTTTCTTTTACTGCTCACGACAAAGACTATCAATTAGGGAAATGTGTCAATTACAGTGTTATGACTCTTTCTTCATATTGTGCTTATATCATTAAAAAAAAAAGAGGGGGAAAACTATCAGCAGAGCTAATCACCTATGAAGGAACGAGTGGGTGGCGACATCAAATTGAACCATGAAAATGGAACGGAATTAGATGCACTTAGCCTTCAGATGTTAATGGCAGCAATCAACAGCCAATTATCCGGCATACTTGAGTACCTTGACAAGCACAGGTGTAGCCTACAACTAATACAAGCCTCGCTCGTGCATTTCCATAAATTCAACAGTAAATTCCCTCTCTGATTGAAACACATGTCTTTCATTGGGGTTACAATTAAGCAGTTTTCAAGTGTTTGTACCTGAGGCTAACAACTTTTAGATTTTACTTGCATGCATCCACGTCAATAAACCTATTGACTTGAACATTGTTAGAAGGACGCAGCATTTTTTTTTGTGTGTGTGTGTGTTCCAAGTGGACAGTGTGGTGGTGTCAGTGCCTGGCATGACCCTCGCTGTGGACATGATCTCGGCTGATGATGGGCTGCTGATGCTGATCATCTCTGTCACTATGGGTGGATTTCAAGGCTTAGCACTGACTGCTGCCCTGACAAGTCACACACACACGCACACACACACGCACACACGCACGCACGCACGCGCGCACACACACAGACACAGTCATGCACCCCCTGCCCGTACGATTATCCGTCCTTACGCAACAGGTGACGGGTTTCCCTGAATGTCATCTGTGTCATTGGCCTCTGTTCAGAGACAACATTCAAGACCCGGAGAGAGTTGGCTGGCTGGCAACATGCCCGATCTACAAGTGAGCTGTCCTATCAGTGACATCAAGTAAGCCAAAGATGTCACGTCTTCATCTTGTGAGAGTTCAATCCGCCTTTCAGGATGGATCAAGTTCTCTGTCCCAAAAGTGGAGAGGCTTTTGTGTACAAAATATCCCTTGGGATACTGTGTAGCTTATTTAGGGGGTGAGACTACATTATCATCTGTAGCTCCCTATGGTAATCGGACTACTCTTTATGTAAGGGTCACCGACCTTTTAACTCATTCACTCCCAGCCATTTTCACTGAAGCAACCCCCTTCGCTTGATTGATTTTGCAATGCCCACAGAACATTGGGTTCCATTGCTATAAAAGCATGGAATTTACCAAAAGAAAGATTAGAGTCTCTTCTTTCATCAGAAAAAAGTATATTCCTATCTGTTTCCGTTTTGCAGCAATTATCATTATTATATAGCTAAGTTTCATCATTATTCACAAATCTCTTTAGAACTGTGGGTAAATTAGCTTGTTTGCAACATGGCCCTGGTTGATCTCTTATACTTTTCTGCCACCTGCTGGCCGTTTTTGTAATTTTTTGTTTGCTGCACTTCAGAGGCTGCATCAAAGCTTTCTCTATGCTCCAGCATAATTTTATGTTAATTTTTTTTTTAAAAACCTGTAGAAATATGTCTTTGGGACACTTAAAACATTAAAAATAGAACATATTTATACATTTTTGGGAGCAAATGAGTTAAAAACTGAAGGTCCTGTTTATGTAGACAGGCGCTCGGCATACTTTCCTTTTGGTGCCGGGAAAAGTCTAGTTTAGCGTGTTTGTAAATTTTGTGCAAAAGTAGACTACATTTTAGACAGGCTAAAAACATGTCTAAGTTGTGGTGCAGGTGATGTAATGCCATTTTGATTGACAGATCTGATGTGTGGTGGACATTGTATTTGTGTGTGCGAAAGCGCCATATAAATCTAATGCATTATTATTTTTTCATGAATATTATAACTACGTGAGGGAAACCCTTTGAAACATTGTAGAAATCCCTTCCTTGAACAAATTATTATTATTATTATCATCTTAAAAATAGTACTCCTCTGACTGTTCGGCTATGGGTGGCAGTGGTTGTGGGTGGGGCACACACAGTCGGGGGTGGAAGGTGGTCTCCAAGTGCCCATCCATCACTGCCAACTTTACATCATGCGCAAGCGGAGAGCTTCTTGCAGTTCCTTTTTAATAAAGGACCGGGAAGTGTCCCAAATTCAACAGGACGTGACCCGGAAGTGCCCCACAAATCAGAAATTGAAGAGAAAGTAAACCTGGAAGTAGTGATGGACAAATGAAGCTTCATGAAGCACTTGTAATATTTTTTGACTGCTCTAGATGGCACTCTCGGTTTAAACATGCAGTGAAAATGTAATCAATTTCCATTGCACTAGCCTTTATCTTTAAACCTAGAGTAAAAAAAAATATTGCAAGTGCTTCATGAAGCTTCTTTTTTTAATCACTAACTGGAAGTGCCAAAAAATAAACAGGAAGTGCGCCAAATTGAACAGGAAGTGACCCAAAAGTGTCTCATAATGAACAGTAAGTTGAAATTGAACAGAACTGCCTTTGAAGTGCCTAAAATAGAATAGTAGCTAAAAAGTAGCCCAAATTGAACAGGAAGTGATTCAGAAGTGACCCACATAGAACAGGAAGTGATTTGGATTTGTCCCAAAATCCAATCCCAATGGGGCTTTCCACCTTGAAAGTGTGTATTTTCCCATTCAAAATGTCCACAGTAATTTTCTAGAATCTTTTTTATTAAATTCAAGTTCAATTTGAAGGGGAGCCGCTTCCATTGGCCAGGAGTCGGCTGCGTTCTCTTCCACAACGGCACAAACAATAGCTACATACTGTATATGCTTAACATCAGCTGCAAGCTTTGTTTTGTAACTATGTCTGATTGCAATATCCCTGTCAAATAAACTAATAAAATGAAAATGAAATGAAGCGCCCACTTCTTCCAAAATGCCAAAAGAACGAAAAGTCTAACCCTAATTACCTTTAATTTGATGTTATTTTAATTAATAATAATAATTTAAAAAAAATATGTGAAGATACTGAATATTATTTGTCACAATAATTCTCAGCAATGATTCAACAAGGAAGGTAACAGATAAATATTTGGAAGTGTTCACATTTTCAGATAATCCTTTCTACAAAATAGCCTACCTAGGAAATCACAATGTCTTGTCACCGGTGAGTTATTGCCCATGGGCACCATGCTGGTGACGTCTGCTGTGGAGGATGCATTTATACATTTTAGGCACAGATTTAAAAATGGCCAATGGCATATCAATGCAAACATATTTCATAACATTCGACATATTACAATCGGACCATTGACAGTCCATTAGCTATTGAGAATGACCTCCTCTTTCTTCCTCCTTTGTTTGCCCTCCAGCCACTTGACTTGTTCTACTTGACTCATGAACCATTTTAATATCAGGCTGCTGTGGTTTTTCCTTCCTTTAAGCCACTATCTTCATATTCCTGCTTCACTATCTTCATATTTCTGCTTCGGTCCTGCTAAAGGAGGAAATACTGTGTGTTGGTAAACAGCTTATGGAGTCAGTGGCCCTTTTAATGACCCTTTTAAATAAGATGTTGTTTTTGCATGGTGTGACTGAGAAATATGTTTAATGAATTTGACAATGACACTGTAATTGTATATGTGTCACGTTGGAACTTGTATTGGGGTTCATTTGTAATCCTTGAAATGAATTCACCCTTTTCACAAAATTCCAAGAAGTCAATGTATTCCAACATGCCTGCTCAGCTTTGTTTAGAGTCGAGTGCAACATCTTGTTAGCAGTTCATATTAATCACTTTGGAAACGCCATCAATAAAGCAGCCCTACGGAAAAATGGCAATTAAGCATTTATTGGCCCGATGTGATCAGTGTTGTCCAAGGTCATGAGCAGACGTCAATGGCAGTGTGTGTGTGTGTGTGTGTGTGCAAATACGGGTGTGTGTTAATCTTGCTCAACTTTTGCTTCATGACAAGAGGTTCTATAAAAGAGGCCGTCTGTGTGGATACTGCACAAACACTTACTCACACAGGAGTCCTCAGTGCTATATATTAATTAAGGGTTTCACAAACAATAATGGTGACAATAAAGATAGTCCTCCCTCTTTGTCCTGCACACATCTACCGTCAGACAACATTAGGAGGCATGTGAGAGCAGATAGGGGAGGGGGACGAGGGGGAGATAGAGCTCCTTCTTCCTCAAATGTAATCTCCCTGATGTTACATGGTGCAGCCTAAACTGATAAATTGCAGATTAAATGGCGGCCACACTCCACTTCACCCTGCAGCCCACACCACCCCCTTTTAGTTCCTCACATTTTTTGCTATTCACTGCCTTCTTGGCCTGTCAATTCTGCCTAATCGTGAGAGGCACTAAAACACCAGGTCTTGACAGAGCCAGATCAAGAATGATGAACATCTCTCAATGGCAACAGACTCATGCCTCTAACTCTACTCGAAGGCTCGCATCACTTATGCAGAAATCAGCGGCGGGCCAGCATCCAGGAATTATGCCTGCTGACAGGAGATGCATGAGGTAGGCATTGTGCGGCTCGAGCAGCCTTGACAAGTTATACTTAACTGCGGCGACGGCGACCCCGAACACAAAGGATACAGCGTCTTATTAATGGCTGAGCATCCATGTCAATAATCCCTGCTTTTGGGTTGTGTCCAGAGTCGTGCATCTTGCCACTAATACTAAATGACGCTTGCGTTTACTGCATATTTACACACACACATAGGCCTACACATGCTTACATCTATCTATCTATCTATCTATCTATCTATCTATCTATCTATCTATCTATCTATCTATCTATCTATCTATCTATCTATCTATCTATCTATCTATCTATCTATCTATCTATCTATCTATCTATCTATCTATCTATCTATCTATCTATCTATCTATCTATCTATCTAGCCATATAGCCAGCTAGCTATTGAGCAAGCCAGCATGTGAGGTGTTGCCTTCAGGGACAGTTCAAAAACAGCAATTGTTTCACATGGCCTTCGAGCCATCCATCCATCATTCATACCTATGTATGTATGTATGTATGTATGTATGTATGTATGTAGCTAGTTTAGCTAGTTATCAAGCTAGTTATTGAGCCAGCGAGCTAGCCTGTGACGTGCTACCTTCAGGGACAGTTCGAAAAACAGCAATTTACCCTCCATCCATCCATACCTATTTATTTATCTATGTATCCATCTTCT
This sequence comes from Vanacampus margaritifer, assembly GCF_051991255.1. Taxonomy (NCBI): domain Eukaryota; kingdom Metazoa; phylum Chordata; class Actinopteri; order Syngnathiformes; family Syngnathidae; genus Vanacampus; species Vanacampus margaritifer. Next base: position 18,434,486 of record NC_135434.1, read on the forward strand.
TTCTATCTTCAAAACCACTTTTTTTTTTCCTCAGACAGATTATCGTACGAGCCACTCAATTCTTGGATAGTCATCAATACCATCACCAAATACAGTAGTAAATAAAAAAACGAAATATCCCAATACAGCTATAGACTGTATTTGTATATAAAATACTAATATACATATCACTACGTCCACTTATTATTAATTATCTGACCTCACCAAAAACCTTGCCTGGGGAAGAGCCCCTCTAACCTAATCCGCAAGCCTGCATATAGGCAAAATAAGTCATTAAATTTCTAACCGCATGTTGCCGATGTCGTCCATGAAAATATTTGTAATGTATATTCTAATTTTTCTGAATAAATTAGGCAGAAATGCATTTCCATGTAAATTTATTCAAAGCGGGGACAGTGCGTGTTGGGGGGGTGCAGTAAGATCTGCCAGATTATGCATAATTGTAGCATTGTAGCCCTCATTTCTACATCTACTTCTGTGTTGCGTGGTCATTAAATTCTAAAATAATGGCAACCTCGCAGCTTCTGGGTCCTAATTGCCCCTTCCTTACAATAGCCTTCTGGAGACAATATGATAAAGTACGCTGTAGGATCTATTAATAAGACGGCATTTCTAATTGAGGAGGACAGTCTTTGGAGTTGTGTTCTCACTGGATGCCAATTGCCTTCGTTCACTCAATCATATTGTGCTTTCTTTTGGTCTTTTTGATGCCTTTGATGGAACAAACAACGGAATTTGATGCTTTTCTGCCACATCGCCTGTCAGCTGCATCCACATTCACCGGTCGCAACATTGTTGTTGAAGGGTGCGTTGGATCATACTGAAGTGTGATTTAAGCCTTTGTTTTGCAAACATATTTAACTAGAAATGAAAGGAAGATTACTAGACCTTACAACATGTACAACCTCCCAGATAAGCTGAACATCACTTCGAACTACAAGACTTAATTTCTTGGAATGAGATGGACATTTTAGGGGCTAAAAAAAAAATCTTTAATTGGTGATTGCCAATGCAGTTTTAGACAGGATGCATAAAAACTAACAAGAGTTACTGTTGGCATCTATTCAGATTTACCATTGCCAAGATGACAAAAGTGGTCAAAACATCACTTCCTGTACTGACCCTTCACATTAGTACATTTGTTTTAGATTTGTCAAAATTAAATTAGATATTAATTAATAGGAAATTGACATTAATTTCATGCAATTTTAGGGAATTATCTATATTGGGATATAAAGGTCTTTCTTTAAAATGATTTGCCATTGTTTTTTTGGGGTGAAATTTTATGTATCAAAAGTACAAGTACTCGTATTGCTACACCCTTTAAACTGCTGGGACAAAAATAACCCAATTTTGGTCATAAATTGGACCGACCCGCTACTAGGGTTAAATTGACACAACTTTGGGTTGAAGTTGGGTCAAATTGATCCAGTGTTGTTGTTTTGATACAAAACAAAATTAAATCAATTTGACCCAACTTTGTTTATTTTAGTTTTTTTTTATAAACAAAACAAAATTGGATCAATTTGACCCACCTTCCACCCAAAGTTGGGTTTACCAAAATTGGGTTATTTTTGACCTAGCAGTATTTTTTTCGTTTTTTTATTCCCTTTTTTTTTGTTTGTTTGACCCAGCAGTTTTAAGAGTGTATCAACTAAAAATATATATTTAACATTTTATTAGTTTTTACTTTTGTTGCTAAAATATAATTTTAAAATTTAAAATTAGTTTCAAACTTGGTAAAAATATCTCACAGCATGTACATTTGTTTCCAATTCTATTAACATCTAAACAAATAAAAACATTTAGCCTAAGTGCGTTAAGATGTCCGAGTAAAAGAGGAAGATATTGTTCTTTGTGATACATGATCTAATGTTGAGTTGCACCATATTATTTTCTTCTTTCATTAACTGGTGACAAGGCATCTTGATCACAGCGGGATGATATTCATCCACCCGTTGGCCAAAAAATGAGGCCCTGTGTCGTCAAATATTTTTATTGCAACCTGAGACTCTAACTAGCGTGTGCATTATTGAAGGTCTTTAAAGCATGTTTAAAAAACGCAGCATGTCCACTGGGGGGGGGGGGGGGGGGGACTTGCCGGACTCATCACCAATTCCCCCCCGCACCCCACACAACACAGCTCGGTGTTTTCCCCAGCCTCACCCACCCAAAACATCATCTGAGCTCGTTCTGCCGCTGCCGCTCAGCCATGCTTCATCTCCACATCCTTAAAAGCAGAAATTAATGACAAGCACAAAGCGGCTCATTTATAATTGCTTCATTATACCGTGGCGTTCTCCTGACAATAATGGTGTCGCTGGTGTTTTTCTAATTATATGGCATTTTTTTTGCTCGTTATCAAGGACTTCAGGTAATTGTGGAGAAAATAATGACTGCCCGCTTCTTCCGTCTCTCATGGCTTGCACATCACAAACAACCTCCGCGCAACCCGCAGCCTTATCAAGGAGGTTGTTGAGTTGCCTTTTAAAGCTTTTACACAGCCACTCATCGGCGGCCCAGTGGCCCCAACGTCTCTAATGAGCAACTTGTACTCGAGTGTTTAACTCAAGGTTTATGACAGATCACAATTAGCTGCTGCTTTTATTGCACTCCAATCATAGAAATTTAAACTTAGTTTCTGCAGATAACATTTAATTAGGGACTTTGAGTTAATGTGTTATTAAATAGTTATAATTGTTCATTATAAAAGGTAACACAGAAGACCTTATTGTATTTTTGGCTTAACATAGACAGAATTTGATTTAGTGACGCTTGAAAAAAGCCAGCGCCAAAATGACATGCAGTATGCTGTCAAACAATGGGTTCAAAAAGTAAACAAAAAAATATCTAACTAACGCTAATTAACTTTTTTCTAATAATGCACATATGTTAATTGATATAATAGGTAGGAAAATAGCAATTTGAACATTTATCCAGCTTCAAATCCATTGTTTTTGGATTTAATGTATTCTGACATGAACATGATTTCCAATGTGTTCTCACAAAAATGTACAGTAAAACTGCATATTTGCAACTGTTACTCCATAATATTCTGACATAAGTAAAGGCAATAAGTAGTTCTCCAAATAATTACCAATTAATTCCTAAATACTGTTAAAAACTACTCGAGTACTAAATAGCGAGTAACATCAGATATATTACCAAATAGACAAAAATACAAAATAAGAATGTCAACTTCAGCTGTTGTCCATCATCGCTTTAACTAAAACTAGAATTAATTTAATATTTTCAAAGCAGCATAAATCAAGGTCCTAAATCAGCCACAAGAAATCATAAATGTTTGTTCCCAATATGAAAATGCAGAAAAAGCCTATTGTTAGACATAGTGCTCTATAACGAACATTAAAGGTTGCACGTGCACAGGAGAGGTTAGGATTTTTTTGTAGTCTGTTATATTTTCCTTTCTTAACACTATAGGAAAATATTCGTTTCAAAGAGGTTCGAGCAGGTCACACAGACAGTAGATAAACAAACATTCACACTCACTCCATAGGGAATTTAGAGTCTTCAATTATCCCGACATGTTTTGGGAATGTGGGTGGAAGCTGGAATACCAAGAGAAAAAAAACAACCCGGTGAGAACATGCAAACTTGACACAAAAAGACCCAAATTGAGTTGGGTACCTTCAACAGTGAGGCAAATGCGTTATCCACATCCCACATGCTAATCCAGCATTGCCACCCTTACTCTCTTAACATTTACTAACAAACTCTTTTAAAGTAATCCTAATACACATTACTAAATCTTTCTAAACTCACCTGAAAAGACATTAGTTGGAAGTCCACGTGTCACAGAGCACACTCTTCTCGAGTTTTATACGTACATACAATACAATTTACAATGTATCCAACTCCAGGCTGTGAACATACAGAACAAGTTGACTTGAAAATAGGATTTGCAACAGTGCGGATAACATAACTAATAATTCCATGTGAGCAGTGAGATTTCATTCATTCTGCGCGAAGAAGGGAGATTAGTGATTTGCATTTAATACCGGCTGGGCTTTGCTGTTCCTTTTTCATGCAACATTGCCGGATATGGATGATGACATTATAATAATTAAAGAACATTATGGACGGAGGGAGCTTTGCTATTTGCTATCTTGTCTTAATGGCAGCCAAACACTGTTATTTCTATTTGAAGAATGCATCCATGTGTGAAATAATAATACTCCCTCCAGGAATACCATTGTCATATTTATTTGGGAATATAAAAAGATGAAACGGAAAAACATAAAAAAAAACAAAAAAACACTTACTCTTCATTTCATCCTTCTTTCCTTTGTTTTTTAATTCTGCTGTTGCAGCATCCAGGACCATTGCTGTCTGCAAAGCTCAGAGGCGGAATTAATTAGTTGCTAAGAGAAAGCTGCCAGTGTTGAGAACTATAGGAGAGCAGGGCAGATTTTAGTTTGCTCTGAACTTTGCTAATTATCAGGTAGGATGTAATTTTCTCTGTTCCCAAGAGGCACCCAACGGAGAGCTCCACCAACTGAAAAGGAGGCAAATGAGGCAGAGACCAGAAATAAAGTATGAAACATTGACTGCTGTGAGCAAATACTTTTGTTGCTTGTTCTTCTTGTACAGTGGAAGCTCTAAAGTCGACCCCTGCGGTCGTACAGTTCCGATTTTGTGCGGAAAAATATGCTAATCACAAAAACATGTTAGAGTATTTGTTTTTAATTTAAAGCTTTACTTGTTTTTATGCTTGCTATGAGGAATATGTGAAGGCCATGACAAAATTCACAACATGCAAGTATGGAGGAGATGTTTATTTTATATGAACAATGGAATACTGGATAAAAGTGTCGCCATGTGCAAAGACGCGTGGCAGATGTACGTACACACTTAATTAAATGGCATGTTCAACCTCATGGACCGAGAGAGGACTTCTTCCAACTGAAACAACCATAACTTGACCAGAGGAAAGGTAATAACGACCTTAATAACTCGGTTTATTGTTAAAGACTTAAGCCATACTGCGTTGTGGAGAATGAGGGCTTTCAGGACATGATAAACACATTAACGGCCCCGAAATAACACCTCAAGTCTAATGATGACTTTAACTTTTACACAGTATTGTATTCCTTTTATATCTGTCCATCTGTGCATTTCCCAGGGCAGGGGAGGGCAAAGTCGGTCCTCGAGGGCCGAGGTCCCGCAGCCTTAGGGGGTTTCCCTCTTCCAACACAAGCTGATTCCAATCAACAGGATCGTTATCAGGCTTATGCAGAGCTCGCTGATGAGTTGATCATATATCAGCTGTGTTAAGTTCTCGGATGCGCATTGATATGAATTGACGCCGCTTTACTGCAAGCCACGGACGGGACGCGGTCGCACTGCTGCAAGCGAGCCAAGAGCACTTAAGAGCTATTTTCTGGAGTTCATGAATGAAATACGCCTCACATTTCAAGATCAAGTGGCTTGGAGTCACTCAATTGACAAGACAGCGTCCATTCGGCTCTCACAGGAGTTTGAGAGAGTTCCCATGGACACCTTATGGAGAGCTGGAGCTGCTAACGGCTAACCGAGTGCGTTCTTTCAAAGGAGAGAACCGGCAGTCGTGCTACACAGTCCAAATGGCTCCACCGCTCAAACATTCTGCCCCTTAAACGTTGTGTATTGTAGCTGCAGTGCATTTCTTTAGGGTCATTTTGACATGGATGTTTCTGCTGTCAATTCACACCCCTAATATATATATATATATATATATATATATTAGGGGTGTGAATTGCCTAGTACCTGGCGATTCGATTCGTGTCACGATTCATAGGTCACGATTCGATTCGATACCGACTAATCCCGATACGAATCTACAAATTGATTGTTTAACTCAAATTTAGAAAATACAAATCAGTAAACTTGTACATGTATACTTAAAAGATTTGTATGAAAATGTATTTATTTATATGAAAATTCAGGCTTATAACTGAGACACTGCATTTAACAAACAGGTTGGAGTCTGTTTCAAGTTTGAACAGCATCCATCCATCCATTTTCTTAACCGCATAGTCCTCACAAGGGTCACAGGGTGCTGGAACCTATCCCAGCTGGCTTCGGGCAGTAGGTGGTGTACACCCTGAACTGGTTGCCAGCCAATCGCAGAGTTTGAACAGCACTGAAATAAAATATTAAGGCTTGATGTTCCATTAATATAACATTCTTCCATGCTTAATATGTGAATCCTAACCCTAAGTAAGGCATTATGTTGAATATTTCCATAAAAAAATTATGTTTAAAAATTGATTCGGCCGCATGTTGAATCGATTCGAGAATTGCGTGCTGTAATATAGCGATATATTGCTGAATAATTTTTTTTAACACCCCTAATATATATATGTATATATATATATATATATATATATATATATATATATATATATATATATATATATATATATATCACCATGTGAGGCTTTGGGAAGAAGTGGTGTAAACAACACATGGAAACATCACAGCATGCAGGTTATACCTTTTATATCCAAACGTGTGTGAGCAGTGACAGTGACTATGTTGAGCTGCCTGCTATCCCACACGCATCACATTACAATTGTGAAGTGGCTCTGACGAAAGAGGAGCTTGAATTGCTGCTGACCTGAGTGAGCAAAAATGACACCGATTCAGACAAATAGAGCAATGAGCCAAGCAGGAAAACAAGACGGATGCTTGAAGTGGCAGCACATCTGCAAGAGGCCGCCCTCTCTCTCTCGCTCTCTCTGTCAATGCGTGTCGCTGCCGCTCTCAAACTTGTGACATTTTCCCAAGATACCCGCCATCTAAAGCCTATTGGCTGCACACGTAATAGCCCTGCAAACACACATTTAAAAGACTCTGGCTGTGAAAAATATACGTAAACTCACTTGATGCATCTGTGACATCAATTTGCAGACTTTTCTTGCTGTTTTCTAGAAAAAAGTCTTAAGAGGCTTTCTTGTTGAAATCTTTGCAAACTCTTTGTGGGTGGGAGTACAGCTATGGTTGTAGCGTCTAATATGTACGCCCCGATGCATTGAGAAAAGTCGACTTCTTCCTCCTCGCTTAATTGTCCCACAGAGACTTGTGGAATTGGATTCTAAGTGGAATACTAGCCTCTCTCTTCAGCCTCAAACCCCCCCCCCCCTCTAGTGAAGCTGGAGCGGCCATTGGGAGACTCTTGATTTGGTCCTGTCTTTATTTCATCACGGCCGTCTCCTCAGTGTGCTCCTCGCCTTGGCGCTCTAGCGTTAGGCTTTATTAACCCCCCTAAGCATGAAGTACCTAAGGGAGGTCAGACGCTGGTCGTTAAAAATCTATTGTGACTTGTCTGAAAAATGAATAAATGAGCACATTATTTCCCTGGTTCCACAGCCCTGGCGCACTGTTTGTCTAATCAAGTGCGAGAGCAGCCAGAGTCAACCAGGGTTGACATGCACATTTTATTTAAGTTTTTGCCTGTCAGAGGAGTTTAAACCCGTAATGAACAAAGGACTGGTGATTTGAAATATAATCCCATTACACTGATGAAATTACAAAGACGCAGAGAGTTCACAAATCACGCTCTTTGTTTTCTATCATGAGCGATGCCCCTGTTGAGGTTGTGGCGCTAGGAGAAGGGCAGCCCAGGAATGAATAGTGACAGGTCTGGAAAAGGATGGGAAGTGCGGCACGACTCGGCCTGCGGCGCCTACCTGTGCTGGGGGATGCTAAGGAGCTTTGTTCCTGCCTGTACCGCTGTGAAGGAAGAACCAATTTAGTGGATTCACTGCAAAGGAAAAGACAACAAGAAAAGCTGATTCTGGTCAAAGCTGACTTAGTGGTGCATTACAGTACTTGCTGTTTTCCAAAATGTCAAAACAATTTAAAATAATTTTCAGCGTGTAACGGATGCCAGCTTGCGCTGTGAAAATGTATATTGGTCAAAACTCGGAATTCTCAAAAGAGGGCGCTGGCTGCTGAGCTCTTCGTTCAGCAGTTAGAACACTCGACTTCCAACCAATGGTGGGCGTGTGGGTTTGAGCGTCGGGCAGGACCAATGCCAGATGAATGCCATTACAAGTGCAACATGTTGACAATAAGTAATCTGAAAATCACCTGTTTCACTCGTTTGGTCTTAGTAAAGCAAAATATTGCTGGCGTTGGATGGAATCTTTGGGACCGACTGCATCAATTTGTGAAGAAATATAAAATTGACCATATTTGGACATAGGAGGTTTTTACTTTTTACAGTATAGCATATACTATATACTACTAACAGGATTATGGAAAAATGACAATCAATTTATTTGAATCTTTGGTGGTAAGGATATGGATAAAGCAGAAATTTATTTTCACAGCACATTTTGTGTTATTTTTATTATTATTGTTATTATTAGGGGTGTCAGGTGATTTAATTTCATAATTAATGCATGACTTTAATAGTGAACTCACAATTAATCACAACATTTTATATCTGTTCTAAATGTACAATAAAATGTACAATAAATTTTCATACTCTTGTTAACATAAAAGTGGAAAATGTTAAATAGAAATATGGCTGCAACTTAGTCATTAGTCATTGATATAGTAATTTCATAATAATTCATAAAATTGAGTTAAAATAAAAAATATGTACTGTATTGTAAAAAACGAGCGTGATATTGATTTTTGTTGAGTTCATTTTTCTGCCACTAGATGCCATAATTGCATTTGTAAGACGTTGGTGACCGATAAGTGCATTTTTCTTATATTCATATTCTGCACATTTTTAAACTGTAAAATACAACTTGACCCAAGTCTCCACAAATATATTCATTGTTATTAAATTTATTACTGCCATAAAATTTGTGGTGTTAAAGGAACTTTAAGTTAACTCAAAATTAACACACTAATTTTGACACTCCTAATTATTATTATTATTATTATGTAGTGTATTTATGGAAGGGCCCACCCTAGATTTCCAAGATTCTTTTGATGCAGTGTGTTCAAGCTGCTTTTATTACATCTTTTGTCTGTTTCCCAAGTTTACATCCCGTACGAGCCACAATGTTCAAACCCTGGCTCAAGGGAAGAAATATAGGACAGTGATTCAGACTAATTATAAAAATAGTATGATATTTATTACAACACCACAGTAAACATTGTTTTAAACAAGGGAGTGTCAAAAGACTGTGCAATGACCATTTTTGATGGCTGCTGGTTTCAAGATTGAGTGCTTTTGATTATTGTCTTGCTTGGCTGGATATTAAGGCATTTTTGGTTGATATGATATTAAATAGTCTGTTGCGCAACACTGTAGAACATGTCATTTGTGCCAAACTGTTGGTAAACTTCAGCCAAAAAATCATGTCTTTGCATCCCACTCCTGCAATTGGTGAGTCATCTGAGCGAATCGTGACTGATTGTGCTGGCCCACTTCCTCCAATCAGTATTTGTTGACCCTTATGTGCGCTGCTACACACTTCCCTGAAGCTATTCCGTTACACACAATTACAGCTCGGGCTGTTTGGACTCCCCAGGGTTGTTCAAACTGACCAAGGGACAAACTTTATGTAGTGTGTTTTTGCTCAGGTGTTCCAGCAACTGTCAGTCAAGCACTGTACTCGGTTTGCGTATCACATTGAATCACAAGGAAAGCTTTCACCAGAGACTCAAATCCACGTACGGAAAAGGCTGTAAATGATGATGAAACCTCCTGTTGTTCTGCTGTAAGAGAAGTGACCCAAGAGGCTTCTGGTTTCAGCTTGTGATTCACAACCCGGGTGCGATAAGAAATCAAGGCACCGAGTGTTCTTCTCCTGGAGACAAACTGTAGTATTTTGGCCAATTCCTGGATGTATACTCAATTCAATTCACATATTGTATTAACAATTGTGATGATGTGGTTAGCGCTCCATATTCCAAGCACAAGACCTGCATGTAATTTGCTGACATCATATTCTGAGATTTTTTTTTTTTTACTTTTAGACAAAGCCTGTTGCTGTGGTGAGCACCCTTCGATGTTCACTTCTGAGAAAAAGGTCACAGATGCAGACCCATAAGTGATGTTATGTTACTCTTTGCTGTCTGCATCACAGGATCACAAACCCCAAATTGATGATTACTGTACTGGCAGCTGTTGTGTGGAGTAAAACGTGTGGTCTCTCTCTCTCTCTGTCAATATTTAATCTTCTGTGGTAGTGTTGGGTCTGAAACAGAGTAGAGACGAGACTGCATTCATTCTAGAAACAGTTGGTCAAAAATAGACAGATCCAGAAAAAAAGAAAGAAAAAAAATAGACAGATCCACTTTTTGGGTCAATTTGACCCAACTTTCTGGGTTGTTTTATACAAAATGACCCAATTTTTTTTTAAACCCTGTAAAGGATTTGACCAATATTTATGAGTTGTTTTACGCTGAAAGGCCCATTTCTTGACTCAAAGTTGGGTAAAATGGACCCAAGTAGAGGATCGGTCCATTTTTGACCCATTGTTGGGTTATTTTTGACCCAACTGTTCTTAGAGTGTGAAGAGAAAGGAAGAAAGAAAGAAAGAGAAATAAATTACACTCAATTAGATAAAAGCTACAATAACATTGTCCACAATGAACCAAAAAGGATCCTGCTAACAAACTTTGACTAATCACATTGATGATCAATTAAATACTATTTTGTCATTGTTGTTGGTGGTGTTTTTTTTTGGTTGAGGCATATTACTGTTACAACTTTGTTGAAATGCAAGGAGTTCATGCAAACTACAAAATATCTTCTTTTTTTTCCGGTTGTAAGTGCTCCAGTTTTTGTAAAAAAAAAAAAAACAAAGAGCAGGCTTGAGAGGACAATCATCAGCCCAGATTGAATAGAGTATACCACTTTAGCGTCAAATTACATATTAACATTTCTGAACGCATCAATGAGGTTTCACAAATACAAAAAAATATTTGTGATTTCTACGTAATATGTTTTTAAAATATTTTATTAGGAGAAAGAGAAGACTTTGGCCTATTGCCTGTAAAAAGTTGCAACTTGCTCAGGGACAAATATCGGAGAAACTTCTGTTTTACTTTTCTCCAGCTTTAATTGGAGGCCTCATATGCCCCTTAAACAACATCATCTGAAGCTAATAAGACTTAAGAAGTACATCTGGCTCTAAAATGCTTTCCATTTATAACACTAATGAACTGAGGCGTGCAGTCGAGATGGCCAAACTGCAGAGAAATGTACAGTACATTCTGGAGAATTCCCTTACGCTGCACAAGAGCACATAAAACATGTCTGAAGACAAGAACTTGTATCGGCTTATTCGTGTTTAATTGGAGTCTCCGGGAGATGCAAACTAGCATTTAATGCCCTCCCCTGCTGTCCGACTACAAGTAGCATCAGTGTTGCCCCCCACTGATGCATCTATCATGAAAGAAATAACATATCAGCCTACAAACAACCGCAATTTCCAACACATTTTATTATAAGTTTTAGAGGTTAGATGCTAAATGCATGTAAAATTTTACAGTTTTTTTATTTTTACTTTTGGCATGTGAGAAGTAAAAAATAACTGTAAAAAGCACATTTTTTGGGGAGTCAAATTTCATTGGTAGGATTTAGTTTAGAAAGCAATTTAATCACAGCTGGACAATAAACTAAGATTTTTGTTTTTTTAATTGATTAACCAGAGAATCGACTTATCCCAAATCCTCACTGCCTTTTCACCCACAGGATTTACCCATTATTAAAGGTGCTGAGTAGGCAAAAGGGTCAGCCATATTAAAGGGATTTATGGTGTTATCCTGAAGTCATCAGTCCTGGAATGTTGAGTTCTGTCTGACTTAATAGAAAACCAACAGGTAAAAGCAGAGAGGCAGGTTGCATTAATATGATGCATTGCATTATTTGGAAGCAATGAAGGCGACTATTTGATGAAATGCAGACAAATTCCTCTAAAACAAACTGGGAGGATCCTGGAAATCATAAAAGTGGACTCTGCACTGTTGGCTGCTGTCCTAAATTATGTTGACAACGGGTAATGCATGTGATTTAGGGATGCACTATAGTAAAATATTTACCATTTAACCCCCTCATAACCACATTTTTTTCCTGCTGGGCAATTTATTTATTTATTTATTTGACTGATTTTGACTCCTTTCCCACATAGGAACAAATATGTCATGTCCACTGCAATTATCTATGCGTCTGAAGTTAAATTGCAAAGAGGTTAACTGTATCTTAACCACCATTTATGTATTTGTTAGTTAGTGAGCAAAAGTTACCCTAATAAAGTAATTTGGATACATATTTTTAAAAGTAACTTACTTACTTAAGTTACTTTACTGATTACTTGATTTTAAAAGTAAGTTCAATTCCAAATTCAGCAGACACCAACAAATACGCTTAATCTAAAATATATGAGAGCAAATTCTGTATTTATTTATTGGTCCTTTTGAACAAGCAAAAATAATAACAATAATTTTTGAAAATCAACTTCCACATATAACGTTTGATTTGTGTCATATTTGATACATCTGGTCACAATGCTTTAAATTCGTACATTTATAATTGTCAACAATTTAATAATAAATAGACATATCAAACATATTAGTATTTCCAAAAATCAGAAAGAACATTTCCCACTTTTAATAAGTATAGGTGTCTCTCCTTTCTCAATTGGGGTGATCTTGCAAGGTCGCTGAAAAGCAATCAGCGGGGTGACACTGCCCTCTAATGGATTATCCATGCAATGCATGTGTCAGATTATTTACATCAGGGTTTTAATGAATAAACAAAACAAATATTATACTCACTCGTGAAATAGGGGGCTCAAACTGTCTTGTTTTTAACATAATACGTTTGCCGTAGGGTTAATAAAAAATGACTTGTTTTACTGTACCAATTCTTTATTGGATGAGCAAAGTTAAAAAACCAAAAACAAAATAAAACAGCATTTTGATTTATGAAAATAAATACTTGTTTTTATTTTAAAATAAAAGCCTTTCTGGACTTCACCTAACAAAACTATTTTTTTTTGTTTAATATAAAATAGAGGCAGTCTTTTTTTTTTTTTTTTACCTGAACTTTGTTTCATCACCAAGTAACCCATTTGATCCTTGAATAGTAACGCTAGATTACTAGTTACTGACTGAGTGATTGACTTAGTTAGTTAGTTAGTTATCAAGATAGCTAGCTAGCTAACAATGTCATTGGCATTAAATAAATAAATAAATAAACAATGTTTGCTCAATCATTGTTGCATTAAGGAACCCTGTCTTAGTTGCTGCTCTTATTGAGTAAGGATGTCCACTAACCATAAATAAAAAATGCATTTTTATTTAAAGTGTTCATAGTCTTTCCTCAGCGCTCAACCCAGACTCTGTTTTATTGGTAAATGTTTAGCACCATGTTTAACGACGAGGCTTTGATTAGCTCCTAAGCAAAATGAAACAGCTCATCCTGTAAACATGAAAACAGATTAAATAAAGAATACTTACTTTTCCCTTGGCTCTGGAAAACACTTCTGTCATCGGCTGTCCACTCTGATCTCGGCTCGGGGCTGGAGCTGGCGGCTTTATTCAACCTGACAGAAGAGAACTGGGGACTCTTTCTCCTGGCACCCCCGGTACACACCACATTGACACTCTCCTCTGAAGTGCCACATTAATTCTAATAAAGCACTGCCGTACTCGGGCCCGTAAAGACCATACCAGGACTGCTCGGGGTGGGGTTGGCCAGACACTAGTATAAATGCCAGGCTTAATGAAGGGAGGCAGTGGTGGCGCAGGTGGTGCGGTAGTGCAGGTGGAACCTCTCGCCCCAAGGCTCCTGGGTGAGTCCGCTGCCACCTCCACTCCAGGGGGCACAGCAGCAGAAATTGCATTTTAATTAGCAGCTACACCTTGCCCTCTTGATGGCTGACCGTCTTGGGGGTGTGTCTTACTTATTTACAACTACAAAGCTGCAGTATAATACTCAAACACTAATACTTTTTGTTCATGTTTGGCCTGTCATCATTTGACTAATTCCTTATATGGGAAAAGGGCATTTTGCCTCAATCGTGTCCATCACTCACCCTGCGGGGGAGGCATCCATCCAGCCCAAATCAGTCCTTCACCTTGTATTAAGAAGCGGTACCCACAAGGAGGTCCACACCTGTTTTCTGTTTCCTCATTTTCACCTCCTCTTCCCTATTTAACCTTAAAATGTTGACATTTTAACTCATTCACTGCCATTGACGCCTATATACGTCAAAAAATCATTTTAATTATTTTTTTATTAGTTTAAATTTCCCCCCCACTTTTGTTAACAAGAGTATGGAAGCCTAGAATTTTTTTAAATGTATATTTAGAACAGATATAAAATGTGAGTTAACTAGTGAAGTCATGCGATTAATTACGAGGACAAATTTTAATCGCCTGACGCCCCCAACTTTTTATTATCTTTTCTTTTTTAAATCCGTTTTTAAATAATTTTTTTTAGAAATGATTATCTTCAAAGATTTTTTTTCTTTTTTTTTAAGAAAAGATTATTAAAAATTAGGTGCGTCAGGTGATAATTTTTTTTAAATAGTAATTAAGCACATGACTTCACTAGTTAACTCAAGATTTAAAAAAATATATAAAAATTAGGGTAGTCAGGTGATTAAAATTTGTAATTGTAATTAATCGCATGACTTCATTAATTAACTCACAATTAATCACAAATTTGATATCTGTTCTAAATGTGCAATAAAAAAATTCTAGGTTTTCATACTCTTGTAAGCAAAAGTGGGAAACAATGTTAAACTAATAGAAATAGTTAAAATGAATTTTTGACTTATATAGGCGTCAATGGCAGTGAATGAGTTAAATAACTCTTTAGTAAGGCTGTGATATTTGTGCTGCTGTGATAAAGGTAGAGGATATGCTCTATGTCCAGAACTGTTGCTAAAGTTGTTCCTCCATTGTGTATAGTAATCAAAGTGTTCTACCAGTACTTTTGTTGGATTTTGCACAAAATGTTATGCAACTTAATTAGGAAAAAGGGTTGTAGCTGTCCCTCAGCTCAATGAACAGTTGGTAGACTTTCAAACAGGCGCTTCACTTTATTTTCAGCGAGTGCAGTCAGACATCACATTCACTGTCATCAAACATAATATCGCTTCCAAGATCAGAACGAAATACAGTGAAGCATACCAACTGCTAGTGTTTTCATAAACATAATTACCTTGTTCGCTTGCCAAGGATGGCAAACTAAGATTCAAAGCTGTTTTTTTTTTTTTTGTGGAGGTAACATTTAAAGATTGGAACGTGATATGAAAGCAAAGAACATTTACCATTGTGTCACGTTATTTTGAGATTCAGGACTTTAGGTTACATTTCTCTGCTTTGTGGACTGAAGCTCCAATCTTTTCAAAGTATCTGGAAAGATCTCTGGTTTCTTCTTCAGACCTCCGGGACCCGGTTTTGTGACATAACCTCAAAAGAGGTGTGCTGATAACATTACCATAGAAACTACTTTTTGGAGGGATAAGGCATGGGCCTCTGAAATTATTAGTATTTTTATTTTGGGCCCTGCCCTTCATATTCAGAAGTGAAAAATGTAAACAGAGATGGGAAAAAGTACTGACATTCTCTACTTGAGTAAAAGTACAATTACTTGGGTAAAAACAACTTTGGTAAAAGTAAAAGTACTCGGGCAAATAATTACTCAAGTAAAAGTTTAAAAAAAGTACAGGTCCGAAATGTACTCAACAAGTAGAAGTAAAAAGTTCCAGGATGTTTCCTCCTACGTCAATTTGAACGATAGCCAATGGAGCAAAAATGGGTATACATATAACGTGTCACAGAGCCAATCACAAGGTGGGATGTAGGGGACCGTGTGTAACACTTCATATATGATTGGCGAGCTAGGAGACATTGACGGCTGTTTTTTCTTCCGGGTCAAGTATTTTAATCGCTTTCATGCATTTAAAAACAAAAGTAACGACCTTGTTTTGAAGAAGTACAGACACTCATGTTAAAATGTAATGGATACAAGTAAAAAGTAGCCTGGAAAATAAATACTCAGGAAAGTACAATGTACTTGAAAAAAAAAAATACTCAAGTACAGTAATGCAGTATTAATATTAGTCGTAGTATACGTAGTATTTCGTTACTTCCTATCTCTGGTTGTAACACTAATACAGTAAGCCCTTACCAATGAGCCATAGATCCACCTCAGCCATTTTTCAAAATTTGTCCTCAGTGGAACTGCATCCATAACCTTCTTGTTCTGCCCAAGACCTTACAAACGAGCTACTGCCACCGTGACAGCATAACTGGGGACAATGGGGTGGCAGGGCAGGCAACGGGGGTCCGTTTTTTTTTGCAAAAAGACACTTAGCTACCAATTAAATGCAGCCCACTTTCTGCTGTTCTTTTATTAGCAATACTGTATTGTATTGTCACGACAAGGAAGTGTGAACTCCCTTCCCACACATCACATCTATGGTCTTTATAATAATTCTCTTCCCTTCTGTGGTCCCCTCCACTAAAATGAGGTTCATGAAGGGCGATACCTGCAACATTCCGAAAAAAATGCTTCTTAGAGGCTTTATCTCACATTTTTCTTCTTACTGTCATGGTGGGGGAATGAGAAAACCGTGCAGAATCTGATTTGGTTAGATAGGAATCAGGCTTCTAGCAAATGTGGATAAAAATGCGATATACTGTATATTGGATGCCTGCCAATGTGACTCCGGTGTAAACAGACGGAAAGTAGAGAAGTATGGTTTCAATTCCAAATGTGAACACCTTAACTGTCTTCCACTGATGCTTTCACTGTATGTTTTTGTGTCTCGTTCTTGTCTTTGTATTTCTGAGAAGTCCTCAGGTCCTTATTGGACTCTATTTAGGCATCTGTAACATTACAATAATACTCTCGATGTATAGGCTATTAGTTTTGAGTGATTTTACTTTTTTTTCCCTTTTAAAACATGCTTGTTTTAATCATAGGCTTTAGTTAAAAATAGGCACATACACAACCATAGTTGATTGACTCTTTAGCAACATGTTTCAGATATATCCAGTACACTGTCAAATATTCTTGTAAGCTTTGGGAAAAGACTGTTAGGGCTGTGAAATATAAAGGACGCCATGCTTGCTACTTGTAAATTCGGCTTTCTCTCTGCTTACTCACCCATAGAAAGGGCAGGTTTTTTTTGTTTTGTTTTGTTTTTTTCTTTTTTTTAAAAATCTAATTCCCCCTTATTCCTATTTCCTCTTTCCTCCCCCTGCATGCCACCCAGCCAGCTTGCCAGCCGGGCTATGAACACATTGTGGGGCCTAAGGGCAACGCTGTGGCCAACCTGCACTGTGTACACATGGCTGCGCAGACAGCGAGTGAGGAAAACTGGCACGCTGAAACCAAACAGGTGTATGATTCGGAGGCGTGAGCTGTGAAGGGTGAATTTCTAATACAAGTCAATGTGCTTTTTTTAAGGGACCTGTCCCGGCAAACATTCACTTTTTGTGATATGTAAGAAGAATGTATTTCTTTTGTTTCATGGTGTCCTAACAGTTACTTTGCAAGCCTAATCTTAAATCTCAATTTAAATAGGATAGTTATGCACTATTTTTGAACAATTTCACATTTTATCTGCAGATACTTACTAGTTTAGTGGACAGTCGGGACACAAAAAAAAATCATTCCAAATATGCTGTAATTGACCTCACTGGTAAATTTGAAGGCTAACTAAATCAAAGTTCGACAAACATTAAAACGAATTACAATCAAAAGTACCTCAGTGTTGTGCTTCTTTTAAGAGGCACAAGTCAACATTTGATTGAGTGGTCACTTTTTCACAGCGGTTGACCATAATGACGTGTGTGTTTTTGTTCTCGCAGCATCAACATCACCATTAATAAGATTTGATGGGCACGTTCTCGCCTTTATTGATGCTGTCTGCATTGTGTTGTGAGAAACATGCTAATACAAGTTTGTAAATATAAAAAAAGTGTCACTCAGAGTGTTTGTTGTGACATTCAAATTGGTGTATTAAAAATAAACATGTTATGAAGAGTCCAAGACCTCTCCCTTTGTAAATGCAAGGATTGTTAATTTATACTGAGCATAATTATGTGTAGGGTGTCTTTTGCTTAACGTGGGAGAGGCAGGTCTGTAGTGATTGTTTACGATATGATGTCATAATATGAGGAGGTCCTCAAATGAGAGACCTCGCAGGGATTCCTACTCTGCTTATGTTGTGTTGACTTTACATTCATTAAAGCCTTTAAATTGCATTTTGAGTTGTGTTTTGAATTTGGCATTAGTGTAAATGTCGCTGCCCTCAATTTCAATTAGTATACATTTGGTACAACTGCAGAATTGGAATTACTTTCAATACAACAGTTTTATCAGAAAGCCTCATTATGATACAGAGTGTCACGTGAGGTGTGGAATTAGGACCCAAATGCAGACAAGACACGGGAGTTGGGAAACTGAGTCTTTATATACAAAAATACAAAATAAGAACAGAGAACAGACCTGGATTCATTCAGATGGCTTCGAAGTAAACACTTGACGGAGAAACTTTGACTCAGAAACTTTGATGTACTGACAAAAGTGTCATTCAGTAACTCTTGCTAGGGCAATGCACAATTCTATAAGCTTAGTCACAAATACAGAACGTAAAATACAGGACCTTAGAGTGACATTTAGAGGAACATATATACTGCATAGCAACTGACAACTTCATCATCATATGGGACATCGTAACTCACAACCCCAAAACAGTCACATATGATCCAATGACCCAACCCAAAACACTGTCATAACAACAGAGTAAGAAAATATTGGAACAAAAATATTTATTAATTTGAATTTGAATTAATATTAAAGTACTTTCAGACACAGTTGTCATCAGGGAATTTGGACAAATAGTATTGTTACCTTGGTGACTTTCTTCCAACATATGTCAAAGTAGAGCTGTCAAACGATCCATTAAAAAAAAAAATCAGATTAATCACATTTTAGAATTTTGCTGAATTAAAAAGGCTTTTTTAATCAACATTTTTTTACCTGCCAAATTTGAAGAGCTCCTGTTACGTGTTAATTCTTTCGACATTTAATGTTACGAGGACCTCTTTTTGAGCCACTGCACACGCTCATCCTCCTTTTTTTTAACCAGTTAATTACTAGCATAATTTAAAATAGGAAAAAAATTACCCCAATATTTTGACATGAACTTTACTTTAATACATGTAGTTACGTTTCTTGCTCAAATACAACCTGTGCTACCTTTAACGTAACTATCCGCTGTCAAGCTAAAGGATATTGTGATTAATAGTGTGAGTAATTTGCGTTAATACATCATTAATGTGATAATTTTTTGGTGATTAATCAATGTGTTAACGCTTTAACGTTGACAGCATTAATCAAACGACAACAATATACAATTTGAGCTGTTTCACTTTAAAGGGGAAGTCATTCTTAAACAGTTTTTGACAATAATATGTTATATGTGACCTCACTAGTCTAAACATGACATTTTGATTAATATTACATTTGTGGAATATGAGTTAAGCTGCAAAATCCAGCCATTTTTAGGGGGCGGCCATTTTCCCAATTGTTGTTGACTGAAGATGACATCCCAGTTGCTAACTGCTCAAATAACGACCAATCACAGCTCCCCTCTTTTCTGAAGCTGAGCTATGATTGGTTGACATCACTTTCAGTTTTATTTGCAGAAACACAATACTTACTTTATTCATATGAAAGACAACATTCAGGCCTGATTAAGGCTACTTTTAGTTCCTCTTAGAACCTACTATGCATACACTATCCCCCCCTCCCAGTCCCACCCAAAAAACCCTCTCATATAATAAAATGCATCATCATCATCATCAATACAAAGTCAGAAACCTTTCTTATTTTCTCTATTTGTAACGAGCAGAGAGGCTTTCTTCATGTTCTTTGCTCAGCTGCAAGCTGTTAATTTCTGGCTCCATGTGCTGCTTGATCTCCAAAATTCAAAGGCGAATTATTGAGGAGAATTTCATGCCACAGAAGGATAATGATGATGATGATGATGATGATGATGATGATGTGGATGGATGGCTGATGCCACATCAAATTCAGTGGATGTCAGTAAATTGGAACATATGTTACTTAAACTATAACATCATGATAATTCTCCTCCAAGATGGCTCATAAACTGGAATTTATTAGCCTAAATCGAGGGGGATGATAACATAGATAATTTTTAATGGAAGGTTAATGCAAGAATCAAAAGATAAAAATGGACCCCATGGCCTTGTATCGGCTATATTCTGCGGTGCGTCTCAAATCTGGAGAATTTTCATGCGCAGAGGGGTGTTCTCCTTTCATTACATTTAATAGCTTCTTGCATAAAAATATACGGATCCTTTTCATGGCTAATAAACCCGCAGATCTTTACATGATAAGCACATTGGAGACAAAGTGTAATGTAAATGAAGCTGGAGTGAGGATTCTTGAAAATATTCCCTGCTCCCCAGCCAAGTGAGACGAGTGCACAGAGCTGCTTGCGAGCCTAGCCTAGTTAAGCCTAGCCTCCGCCCAGCAGGCTCCTGGAATCTCATCTCTATTCCCACACATGCGCTTTTAAAATAGGCCACATTGCAGAAAACATGACTTTTCACCATTTTAATAAATGGGAGCCTGTCTGGGTGTAATTAATGGAATACGAGCACTTTTGTCAGATCGGCGCGCCGTTACACTGGGCGAGTAATTTATATCTGTGCCAGTGTGCGTATGCTTACTGTCTTTTGACTGTCAACAGCACTTCTATGACATGTTTACTGGGTCAGATCTGACCTTCTTAATCCTCCTCGTTATTAATACGATAAAGCCGATGTAGAGGAACAATGAATCAAACCCACTCCCTGACTCTCTCTTTTTTTTTTTTTTTTTTTTTACCTTTCATACATATTAATTACATGGAGCTGCCAAGGGCTGAGGAGTGCATTAGCATGTACTGTACGTCCCAGTGCAGACGTATAAGTCCAAAAAGCAGAGCTGTTGTGCCCCTGCAGCGTGAGCTAGTTCCCCTGGATTAGCGTATGAGGCTGAGTGGCAGGAACTTGAACATGACAGAGCAGTGATACACTTTCTTGTCCACACAATTATCTGTGTCCTACTTTTAAAGCTAATTCTACACACTACCCCCCAGGTTGTATGGGAAGCATCCTGGTGGGGGGCATCAGTGGAGGGTGTCAGTCACAGGAGGACCAGACTGCCCCGGAGCAAAGCTGCCGGTCCCTTTTCTCAGAAGGAGGGGCGGAGGTGGGGGTGGGGGTGGTGGTGTCGAAGGGGGGTGCAGGATGATTGAAATAGAACTTGAGATGTAGGACACATAAATAAAGTGTTTTTTTTTTCTTCTTCCTGAAATACACTTCCCTCGCCTCACATTTACATAATACTCCACCGTGCACTTCCTCACTTCGATCAGCCCCAAGGTTTATGGAGTCATGTGGCCATGCGTGTAGCAGCAAAGTCGCCTTGTAATTCATAGCAACCTTCGCAATATTAGCTGTAAGCCAAATCATCGTATTTGCTGCTAAAAAAAGAAGAAGAAATATTTGGAATACATATAAATGAGTCCAGAATAAGTCAATTTTCTTTTGTAAATTGCTGTATAATCACACAGTTTAGCAAACAAATGTTAGAAGTTGGGATGTCAGAGATGCATATATTTGACCAAATGTTTATCATCGCCATATTGTGGTTGTAGTTGGCTGTGGTGAAGGACTGTTTCTCACAATCTAGTTACCATATTTAAAAGGGGTCACATGCAGTAGGTAAGTGTAAATAAAAATGTATTTTTCTTTCAAATGTAAATGCTGGGAAATCATAGAAAGTAGAGAAGCCTTGCGGAGAATGATATAAAAAACAACACTTTTCCGTTTGTCAACAAATCAGACAAAAACAACTCAATTTCTGTGTTGTCACTATTTTTGCTGAAAGAAGCATCAAATTCCCAGAGGGAATGCTTACTCTTGCTGGATTAGCTGTTGCGCACACTCATGTGATGAAAGTCGAGTCGAAGTCGATGATGTCACTGATATTTTTCAGCACAGTACAGAGGTATCCCAATTTTTTTTTTCATGTAAAGAACAGCATAGAAACGAATAAAAACTAATGATTCAAAAAACAATTTATGCTGAATGTAAAGCAGTTGCAATCAGTGGTAGCCATGCGCACGATTTTCTCTTCAACAAGCCAGCCAGTCTCATCTTGTGTTTCTTAGCGAAGCGTGTAATAAGATGGGACATCCTAGGCTGGCTTCAAAATTTCCTAGCATTTCTCTGTTTCTATTTCTGGATTGTTTTTCAGGACAGACTTTTGCACGTGACTACGACTTAATTTTTGGTCAAATATTTTCATATGCATGTAGCCTATGGCCCAAATGCCACACAGAAATGTTGTGATGTTAGTATGTTGTCTGTCGGTGATAAATAAAGTTCTCGTTGCACACGGTTGCGTTGTTGGACAGAATATTTGGCGACAAAGATGGAGTTTCATTCATTTCTTCCCTTGTTCTGTGGCCTGGCATGAATCTTCCAGCAAGCTGACTAGCCAAAGCTAGCAACTCGAGGCTAACCATCACAGCCTAGCTTCTTTTTAGTTATCTCTGACCCATGCACAGGTGTGAAGAATGTATGAGTTTCACAGAGGGTTTTTATATTGCAATGGTAGCACATGGGTGAGTCCAAAGTCTGGTGTTAATTGGCTGATTTTGAGCTATGCGTCCCCATTGTTTGATCTCGTCCTGTTTTTTTCTTCTTTTTCTGTCCAGTCAGCAAGCCAATTGTTTGGGCCATGTCAATTACCCAGTTGTCATAGCGATTCATACAACTAATCTAACTACATATAACCACTAACAGGCATGTTTTTTGCAACTAGAACCCCTTCCTGCTTCTGTGTCTAATAATCATGAGAAATGTAGTCCTACTACGCTAATGCTGCGGTTGCTGGTCAGACCCAACGCAAGCTAAGCTTTTGTGGCGGCATATTTCCAACGTTAGAATGCGGGACCAGCGTGAGATAAACACAGCTAGCTTCCAAGCTGCCAGGGCCGTGCAAAAGGTTGGATTATGGTGAGTGTATTGACTTGTTTAGTGCTGTTGTACTATCAACCAAGATAGCATTTAGCATTAGCTAAACTAGCGATAAAATTTCTTGTAAATAGTTTGATTTTCAGCAAAATTGCAGTGTCCCAGTTTTTAATTTTGAAAATCTGGTCAACCTATAGATGCCAGAGATACCGTGATCCGCAGTTTTGCTGACCTCAAACTCGAAACGTTGATGCGGAGCAATAAAGTCAAGTAGACTAGTCGGTTCAACACTAGCGCTAACACACCATGTTATACCCCCACCCCTACACATACAGCGTCAACAAAAGGCATGGACGCCCATACAATCTTGCTGAATGACACCAGAGATGGGCTGGCCCATGCGTGAGGGAATGGGAAGGATTTGAAACAGATGGCAATGGCTGTGTACCATCAGCACAACAGAGGGGGACTCAAGATGGCCATGGGCCCCCTCGCTTAGCACCATTCAGGGAGATGCCTTATCATCCCACAGTGATACGCTTTTAACAACAACCAACCCCCACCCTCCACCCAGCCTCCTAGCAATGCTGAATCAATCATCTCTACACTTATAACATCACATTAAAATCAAGGGTAGACTCTATCACAGATAAGCCAAATTGGGATCTCAATGAGGAAATATTCCACAAAATGGGAATGAACCAAGTCAAATTTAAGAAGAGGGGGCACGACCTGCTTGACCTGGCCTGTGCTTGGATATGGATGATGCTGCGGTATATCAGCAGCTTGGAATATAACCTGCCTGTACAATATAAGCATCACATACCAAGTAGGTGCTACGCTTTGTAACTATATAGACACAATCACATGATGCAGAATAAAAACACATCACCATTCACTCCACACTTACATAGTTTTCAGTGCATTCCTCTGCGTCGAAAGATTTTGCTTTAGAAATAAATAGATATCCAATTACAGCAAATTGGAGATGGATTCTAAATGACTTGTGTGATGGTAGCATTGTGTGTTGCATAGTTCATAACACAAGCTACTGACAGAGCAGGCAAAAAATACCAAGAATCATGTTTCTTTGCAAGTAGAAATTAATAAAAACAGTATGTCAAGAACTAGAAAAAATGGTTTCCTCTAATGGATTCTCCACAGAAAACAGCTTTTAGACAATCAATCTTGCCTTTGAAAGCCCAATTATTTAAGTAATTGTTCCTCACAACTGCCACAGGAATGTGTCCTCTGAATGTACTAAAAGTAAGCATCTTTTGTCATTTGCAAAATGGCTCGTACCAGTTTTATTGCGTTCATATCTACTCTGCCATCGTTCACTTAACAACTTAACATCACTTTTTACAATTATGAAGCTATCTATTCTGTGCATGTCAAAGCACAGCACGCACATTTATTTGCACACACACATACAATGTCAATCAGACGTTTGTGGTTTATCTGACGATACAGTATTTGATCTTCCTGATTCAATTACTTAGTGGCACAGTTACACAAACTGACCAAATCTGGTTAAAAACAGCACTAGAACATACAGACGCTCCCCTACTTACGAACATTCGTGTTACGAACAACGGTACAAACGAACATTTCTGCGCGCAGATTTTTTATTGCGCACCTTTTTCCGAGTACTGTAGTGCTTCTTTCCGCCGCTAATACCGACGCTTGCCGCTGTGAGAGCTCACCCAGCATTGGAGGCTCAGCAACGTGTCGAGGAGGAGGAAGAAGAAGAAACGCCTGTCGCTCATAGATAAAGCCATCGCACTCTTCGAGCAGCAAGACCCAAATATTGAACGTTGCACAAAGGTTGCAAATCAATTGAATGATGCCATACAGTGCTACCGCATCATTTATGATGAAAAAAAAAGAAAACTGCAATCGTCGTTAGATCGCTTCTTTCGGCCAGTTTCTAGTAAATCCTCCAAGGAAGATACTCATCAACCCTCATCTTCTTCTCCGCGACCCTCAACTTCTTCCTACATTGAAGTTACGGAGGAGGAAGTAACTTTTTAAGCCCATTCCAGCGACGACGAAGAACCTCTCATGATATAAAATCCTCCTCTTCCTCCTCCTCCTCCTCCATCAAATCCTTAAGCATCGAGTACATCTTCCAAAAGTAAGTTAAACTTCATTTTATTTATCTTATTACGTACATGTACATACTGTGTGTGTCTCTCGCTCTCTCTCTCTAACATACGTAGTACAGTACTGTACGTATTCTCTTTAAACATAAATTATAATACAAAATATAGCACTGAAGCAACTTACGAACAAATTCACCTTACGAACGATCGCTCGGAACGTAACTCGTTCGTAAGTTGGGGAGCGTCTGTATTGGTTTGAAAACAGTGGTAGAAAATGTACTTTTTTATTGTGTTAATTTGAAGTTAAATTAATTTTTTAATCAATCATTTCTATTCCTATGTATGCGACTTTCCAATAAATGATAATTATTCATCACCGTCATTTATTGTAATAAATTACTCAGTGTCTGTCTTATTAAGTCATTCACTGCCATTGACGCCTATAGACGTCAGAAATGAATTTTAACCAATTAGTTTAAATTTTTTCCACTTTTGTTAACAAGAGTATGAAAACCTAGAATTTTTTTATTGCACATAGAACAGATATCAAATTTGTTATTAATCGTGAGTTAACTAGTAAAGTCATGCGATTAATTACAATTAAACATTTTAATCACCCAATGCCCTTAAT
>NC_135434.1:22582856-22690356 GCF_051991255.1 Vanacampus margaritifer
GTTAACATATTTTGTTTAAAAATACGTTTTTATCAGCCTGGAAGGATGAATTTGTGTATTGAATTTTCAATAGATTGTGTTGCCACGGGCATTTTCTTTTACTGTGAGGTTAGGGTGACATTTTGTCCTCAACTTATATGCATCAATTATTATTATTATTATTTTAACAGCTGAGGACATGCAAGGCAAAACTGAAGAAGAAATTGAGATGATGAAACTAATGGGATTTTCAACATT
The DNA here is from genome assembly GCF_051991255.1 of Vanacampus margaritifer. Taxonomy (NCBI): domain Eukaryota; kingdom Metazoa; phylum Chordata; class Actinopteri; order Syngnathiformes; family Syngnathidae; genus Vanacampus; species Vanacampus margaritifer. Next base: position 22,583,094 of record NC_135434.1, read on the forward strand.
TGACTCTACTAAGGTGAGTGTGTATGATGTGCAACCACCAGGAGGGGCAAATCATGGGTTTAAATGAAATTCAACAAATGAATAAAAACTGCAGGAATATATTTTCATTAAGAAGGAAGAGAAAACAGAAAAATGTAACTGCCAATTTTGTTTATACTTCTCACCAAGTTCCCACTGGCAGCGCTTATTAAAAGTGCATGTATTTGAAACGCCATTATGAAACAACATTTTTGCCATATTAAAATATGACCAATATGTTTGAGACTTAACGTTTTCCTGTTATTTTGATTACTATTATTTTCTGCGAAATTCAGATTAAATGATTTGGGGAATGTTTGAAAGACATGTTCTGTTTTCAACCAGGGGAAGAAAAGTGACGGAGCTACCAATGCTTATGCTATCAATACAACCATGAAAAGAAAATACAGGTATGACAAAATGTTTTAAGAGAAGGTATCATTTATTGTTCCCCAGAAGTGGAAATTATAAAAGAGGAATATTACTCTTTGAGCGGAGCTAGTTGTGCCGTCCTGTCATGTCTTATTGCCTTGTCACCCGGGTGTCATGTTAGTCATCTGTTGTTAGTCAGATTGCTGGATTAAAATGTCAAGTTTTAAATCCCCTCACAGCAAGCATTATTACTGCTATTGTCAATAGAGCCAATCACCTCTGCAGGTGTTTCCATGCAGAGATTCTAGCTCCCCTATTGGTGTGTGATGATGTCATCTGCAAGTGTTGCGAGGGTAACAGTGATGTAATGTTTTTTTCTTTTATATTTTTTTTCTAGGCAATATATGAACAGAAAGGGTGGATTCAACAGACCACTGGACTTCATCGCATGAAGAAACTCTTTTGCTGCTTTTCTCTTGAAACATGCATTTGTTAGGACGTTTTGTGCCATTTGCTTTCATTTTTGTAACCTGTGTCGTGTGGGATGTCGGACATCTCTATATACATTTTTGATTAATGGGAGACATAAATATTCGTCTCTGTGATTTTATTACACCACATTTTGGTGAACATGAGGTACATGAAGCCTCATGCTGTTCTACAGTTACTTTTAAGTGTAGTTATGTAAAACAATTGAATAAAAAGTCTTTAAAGTCAATGCAAGCAGTGTTTGTTGTTACTTTCCTTTTTTTAACAAACATTTGGATGCAGTGGTATGTCAACTATTAGACAATATTTCTACAGTACTGAGTCAGGGTAGCAAATGATCGATTAACTGATTTTATATTAGAAATGTACAAACCACTGTGTTTTTCTGTTAGTCATTTATTACCAAAACGTTCAACACATTCATGAAGGTAGTTATGCTGTTTTATTATTGTTGTTATTTTGCAGTCATAGACTAGTTTCAGAACACTAAGATTAAATGTTTTATGCATGAGGACCAAGAAGACTGCTTCACATCATTTTTGTCTTGTCAGACACTCAAGAAATGCGCCTGCGCTGATTGAGCAAATTAAAAGACGGCATGTACATTTAACAAATCCCCGACCACAACACAAGACAAACACTACAAGAACCAATCATAATCCTACACCGCAGTACAGCATGTGACGGAGGCGGGACATTGTCAGAATGGAGCGTTACGATTTAAGATTGTGAACAATGATTGGCGGGTTTATTATAATTCAACCAATCGGCACGGCGAAGGGTATTCCAGCTAAACAAAACCTCCATTGTGGCTCCACGCAAGAACATGTCGGCGTGTAATGTGAACCAAAATGGCTGACCAACAACATCAGTTTCATTGGACGCCGTGCCATTCTAATGACTGACAGATTCAACGGCCAATAGGACTCCCGAGTTACCATCGCCAATAACCAATCACATCTAAGCATACGCAAATATATTCCATGGTATACAATAATTAGCTGTCATCCAAATCCTGTATACACAAGTCACTGGAAGACAAGACAGTATTCAGAGGTAGAGTTAGGCACTCCGATGTTAGTGGCTTTCTACATTTTAGCAAAACGTGTGGCGCATGATCACTGTTGTGACGAACTAGCACAACAACTAGCTTTTAACCTGAAGTGTTGGATGACATCGGCTGGTGAACTTTTAAAAATACCTTGCTCGTTTTTATTCCCTGTAACTGACTTAACGAGGCCAGTACTTTGTGCTTTTGGACTTGGGACAGACTCGCTCATATAGAGGAACTAGTGACTAACTTTAATCGTTAATTTTCCAAATTGTCACTGGCTCTTGCTTCCTCGATCTCGTTTTCCTGAACCCTGCTCAAATAATTTTCAAGTGATACGTGAATCTGTTTGGAAAGCGAACGACTTGGTTAACATTTGGCTGATCGTTGTCTTCAATTTAGAGTCAAGCATCCATTGCTACTGAAAGTGTTAGCCAGAACAGCTAAAAGCTAGTCTCTACCTGAACCACATCAGCTGACATTGTCGGAACAGCATCAGGGGGAGAAAACAAGTGTGTCTTGCTTTGTCTTGTGGCACTTTTTAAGTTTTCTACAACCCGTTGATACTCGGAGAGACAAACACTTGCCTTGAAATTAAAAGGCTACTGTGTGGACTAAGCGGGTTGTGTACAGCCACGGGATCCCCCATAGGATTATTATTTTTATTTATTTGTTAAATATCAGTGATTATTGTTTTTGAACATGACGGCTATCGGAATGGTGCAGATGCTGATCGAAGCAGCCGAGTATCTTGATCGCAGGGAACGAGGTAAAGTATAATTTTATTCTTGTTTGTTATGGATTGTATGCACTGGGAATATGCAGCGACACCCCTCCCCCTTTATGTGGCTTGTTTGTGCACCTATCATGTTAAAACAACGGCGATCCATACATCTCTGCGTTAATTGATTTTACATGAAGAGCCCGTGCATTTAATTTCTTCGTGTATTTTGCTAAGCATTGTAGAATGTATCATTCACCCTCGAAATATGTTCATATTAATTTCATGCATGTATATGCAATTACTGTAAGCTTAAGAGAGATGCTTTAAGGCCCTCTTCGATTGCATTGCACACGTTTTTCATTTTTATTTTAATAGTGAAAAATTATATACGATGTGGCAAGAGACATTGTTTTTATGACAGCCCCTCCTTTCCTGCTGTTGTGGTTTGCTAGTGGGGTTTATTCCAGTTCAAGATGACATCATTGTCCAGGCTATGGGAGAAAATGCAGTATAAAGATAGTGCTTGGAATACTTTGTGTTTTTACCTAATCTTCAAATATGTACAATTAAAAGGGCAACAAAGATAATGAGCTCTTCTATTTCTTGATTTGGCTTTTGGACACTGTTTGACCAAATGGTTATTTTGTTTATGTGCTTGCAGAAGCTGAGCATGGCTATGCCTCCATGCCACCCTTTATCAGCAGTCGAGAGAGGGAAAGTTTGAAAAGGAAGAGCAAAAGCAAGAAAAACATAAGTAGCAGGTAAATACTAATCACCTCTGGGTTTTATGTATATATTTTTTTAATTGTACAAAAATCATCCTGTCATAATGCCTCAGCTCAGTGAATTAATTACACACCCAATTATTTTTCAGTTACCACATATCATCATCATCATATTGTGGTATCTCTCTGTCACTTTACTGCAGTGACTCAAACACTGACAACTTAAATGATGGGGTGCATTTAAAAAAATAAAAATAGCGCTACTATGGAGCCACACAAGACCGTGCACTTCCTAACCAGCTGTATTACAAAAATGCCATTTTAAATATAAACAAAATACAATTGTCTGTTTTTTTTATTGAAACAATGTACATCACAGAATCTTAATATATGTCATGCTCAATGCATTTATGAAAGATCCAGCCTTCAACAACAAAAGGTTTGAACAATTAAAAAATAATTATAATACTGAATCATCTAGTTGTGAATGGTGATATTACATCTCAAAACAATACAGTGGTGCCCACTGTTAATGGGTAATATTAGCATATAATTGACAGCCATTAAAATGTATTTATTTGGTATGTTTTAATATATATATATATATATGTATGTTAACCCAAAATGTTATTCCGAAAACACTGAAAAAGTTCCAATATGTGTTTTTCATTAAAAAAAATACAAATAAAAAAATAAGATAATTGCTCCTCTCCAGGACCCCCCCCCCCCCCCAGAAAAAAAAACAAACAAACAAAAAAACAAAAACAAAAAAAATAACGAATATTGGGGGAGATCTGCAAATAGATAAATCTGCGGGTACCGAACCAGTAATATGTGGGGGTCCACTGTGAATAGTTGATATAAAAAATCTACACACCCCTGCCCCTTGTACATCTTAATAAATGTTTTTTTTATATATATTTTGGAGAGGGGAAATAAAATTAAGCAACTGAGATGATGTGGTTGCACAACTGTAAACACCTTCTTATAACTGGGATATGGTTGTGGTACGAATTAACCAATCACATTCAAACTCACTTTAACCCAGTAAGGCCTAAAGCGCCTGGCAAATCATGACTCTAAAACCTATGGGTGACTTTAGAATCACCCCTGAAGTTTTCCTGGAAATTCAACAATGTTGTCAATGCCCACTAAATAATTATCTCAGCTCCTGAAGCAGATAGAAACATAATTACAAAAACATTTCTGAGCTTACACCTCTAGCATTCACACAAACCTAAGTTTATTATTATAAACCTTCAATATGTATTTTTTTAAATCAACTAACAACTGTCACATCTGCGGGTATATTTACCTTCAACACTGGAGCACAGTTGTAATAACCTCGGGGGATTGAGTGGTAATTATTCGTCATCCATTCCGTTACAAAGCCGTCGAAATTTTCAACATCCTCCTTGTCTCCAAACATATTTCTTAACTATTTTCCACTGTTTACTGGTTACACTGATTCGAAGTCCTCCCGCGCCGTCGTCAATTGCCGTCATTTATTTCATAACTCCCGTGAATCTGCGTCAGCAATGAATGCTCAAATCAAATTCCAAAACTAGTTACGAAGCCCACGTCACCCTCTCGTGTATAAAGTTGAACTTTTTTATCTTAATTCCAAAAGGTATGTTTGGCTCAATCATAACTCTGCTCATCATGAAAAGAACACCATACCTACAGTAAAGCATGGTGGTAGCAGCATCATGATTCAAAATTGCAAACAGTGAAAATGTTCAGGCTTCTGCTAGAAACATTTTAAGGAAGGTTTTTATTGTACTTGTTGGAATCACACAGTGACAGCTGCAAATAAGTGTCAAGCTGATGGCCAATGACCACTTGTTAAGGCAAAGTGGGTCAGTCAAGGTGACTGCTGGAGACATATCAGCGACAGGCAGTCCTGGCAACTCAATCAACATGACTGCTTGAACGTATTGTACTGCACAGTCATTGCGTGTGGTCTGGATTCCATAAATCAATCCAATCAGGAGGGATTTGTGTTGCAACTGCACCCCGCAGTTTGTGGGATCACTTTAGTTTTCTTGTTCAGCACTGATCATTTATTGGGTAGTATTTTTTTATCTGGAAAAAAACTGCTGTGCATCTTCATTCTCCATTTTATACCAGGAGTTATTTTTGTAATATGTTAAGACGCAAAACTGTCACCATAAATAAACCGTTAATAACTGCCCATGCAATGTTTACAGTTGCAACAGTAAAAGATGTATAAAAAATAAATTAATACGATATAAACACAAACTTGAGTCATCCTTTGACAGTTTATGCATGCAATGTTAAAAGTTTTGACTATAGATGACAGGAGAGAGGTTCCAGTACATGTTGCAGTGTACATTTTGTTTTTTATTACTTCGTCAAATTGTCCTTGCTTCACTTCTGTATATCAGTGAGTTATACATTAACAGTGACCCGGGAGCCACTACGTGACAGTAAAAATGTAATAAAAAAAATACTATAAATGCTACACTTTTTTGCTTTTAAAATATTTTTACTGCAAAAAAAACATAAAATGCAAAAAATATATAACTGCACAGTAGTAATATTTCTTAAAGGGAAGTGTGTAGAATTTAGTGCCGTCTAGTGGTGAAATAATAATTCATTCATTTTAAAAATTCAATATTCAGTTCAATAATATGCAAAAATGTATTCTGTCATATCAAGATGCATGTTTTTTTTTAAATTGTCGTACATCTAGTAATCGCTAATTATATTGCATAGGTCTTACAGGGTACTTGAAATAGAACAACTTCATGAATGTAGTTAGCCTCTTGTGCTTGCAGCTAGTGTCAGCCCCAAAGTGTCGACCACCGCTTACCTTCCACAGTTGTGTCCTGCAGGTGGACGTGTCTGAGACCCATGATTGGGGCTCCTGCCAGTTTTCTCCCTGTGCTTTGCTCTCGCTAGCTTCTCGCGCTAGCCGTTCTTGTTACCCGCGCCATCTGGTTCTTGCTAGCCACTCTTGCTCACCACTCCCACTAGCTACTGTTTGCTTGCTCGCTCACTCGCCGTCGCTGGCCAGGCAGGCTGCTCGAAGTTTGGTCTTTCTTACATAGTGCACATGGTTCAAAATGCACACGCTTTAGACTTAGGTCGTTGTAGTTCACCACTACATGGTACTAAATTCTGCACACCAGCTGGGTTTACATGGAGACTTTTTAGTGATTCCGATTGAAATCATTCCGAATGAAGATCTCTGGTCACCTGTTTACATGTGCCGTGATCCATTCCGATCTGCCGTTTATATGCACCCCCATTTAATTAGATCAGCCCTGGGGCAGCCGCGGAACGCACGAACATCGATCACGTGATTTATCAAGATGGAGTTTATTCGTCAGTTAGCACAGTAGTTGTGATAGTGTTAACACTTTTATTGAAGCAACATCTTGATAAAAACTAGATTCAAGTACTTAAAAACAAGTTCTCCCCTCGCAGACAAGCTTTGGAGAGACGTGGCCATTTTAGTGGGTGGAAACGATGACGTCATGATGCATTTTCGTCAAGACAGGGCATGCACATGCCGGACGCAGCCTCGCTATTCCGAATGAAGCGTATACATGACGCTGGTTCAGATTGAAGAAAGGAATATACCACCCCTGTGATTCCGACTGAAATTCCATTCGGATTCAGCCTTTTTATTCTGATTGAGGTGTTTATATGGAGCATCGGAATACATGGCTCCATGTAAACCAGGCTACTGTCTCTTTAAATGCTTATATAATCAAGCATTTAATACAATATCTTCTTAAAGGCTTAAATAATACAGTGTGCCCTAAATATGAAATAATCGTTGAAAGTTATACCACTAGGGCCAATGCCAGTTGTGTCAGGGCCACCACCACGTGGATCATGTGGCCTGTCGGGCCACTACCCTAAAAGGCTTAATGTTGAATTCTGTAGTCAATATTGTACTGAACTGCTAGGAAATAAACCTTTGTCAACATACTTTCTCTATGTTGCACATTGTTGGTGCCCTTCTGTGGTGGTGTTCCCACAAAAAAGCTGTCAGAGCAAAAACAAAAGCTGTCAGAACAATAATTGATTTGGGATTTTATCACAGTGTAGTTTTAACTATGAAATTGATTTAATGTCAGTAATTAGCTCTTACATAATCTAATGCTGGTTATTATGCATTTGGGGACACCATTCTTTATGTTTACGTGCTGTATTTGGTTTTTCATCACCTCTGATTAGCTGCCAGTATCCCATTTATTGCCCAAAGTCAGCTAAATTGTCTCCAGCTCACCTGCAACCCTAAATACACGCCTGGAGTCCATCCACCCAAGTAGATTTCAATGCACTAATGTAGCTGCATTAGTGCTACACCAGTGCGAACTGCAACCTCAAGTGAGAACTTGAAACGTACTGTAATGTGAAATTAGTACCTTTTGACAGCCGAAATCAAAGTGAGAATTGTCTTTGTAAAAGTATGAGCTTTACAACAGCTCTTATATTTGATCTCAGTAGGTTGTCTGTTATAAAATGACGATGAGGTTTCATGATTGTACAGTAGACTATTAAAGTAGGTGACTCGTGCGTTACTATGGCAATGGCGGAGACACATTTCCAGTCACAACAAGCTACAATAACTTTAGAGCTCTTAATTCAAGGTGTGTGCATTTTTTGTGTCAATACTGAAGTAAAGCTTTTTTGCTCAAAACATTTCATGTGACAATCCTTGTTGAGGGGCTGTTGGGCAAATTATTGAGGGTGTCTACAGTTTTAGCACTATTGGTGCAGCATAATTCTCTGAAATCTCCTGTGGGCAATAGAGTAATTTGTAATAAAAGTTTGCCCTCATCTTGGGCTACTGTTTAGCAAGATAAATGTTGATAAATGTTTGGCAGCATATTGTTTTGAAACATGGCACAAATTTTACTTGTGGTGGTTGTAGTTATAACAGAAAGTAATGTTCACTAGCACTCGATGTTGGTTGATATACTATAACGACATGTTTTTTGACAAAGGCAGCTTCAAAATTGTATGAACAGTATGCACATTTCTAGCAGAGAATAGAACAACACAAAAAGTTCCTCACCAACAGAAGAGCATATACCTTCTGGCCTAAAGCCTGCATTAAATAATCACAAGATTTGTGTTTGCTGTCTTTGACTACTGCTATAGTTAGAATGGGCGATATGGTGGAGATCTGTGTGGCGTTTGCGTGCAATTCTCCACGTGGTTGTGTATGTTTTTTCCAGGTGAATTTTAAATTGGACATGCTGGTTGTGAGTGTGAACATCTCTGTGTATCTTGTGATTAACGAGAGACCGGTCCATGGTGTAGTCCCGCCTCTTCCCGGAAGTCAGGATGAATGAAAACTGGACTAAAATCTATGGGCATTTTAGTATATGAACAAAAACAAGATGAAAATGTTATGATTTTGTAGAACTTTGTCTCTTCTAATCTGTCACTGTGACACTGTCATATGACCCCCCCCCCTTTCAAACCTGCACCTACATGCACACACATGGGACAGACTGGCGGTGAAAGGTTTAAAAAAAAGTAAATTATAGTCATAACGTAACATTAATCCAACGGCTATAACGTTCCAATAGTAATGTTAATTCAACCGCTAACTAATGTTGGCTAACTTACTATCTCTTAGTATGGTGCCATAGTAGCCACTTGTTGATATACTGTAATTTTGTGTCAAGTTGTTTTTCATCAAAAAAATGAGAGGAAATTTTATGTGAAATCTTTTTAGATCTGAAATGTTCTACATAATTTGCTGACAACAAAAAAAGGCAGGCGTTAAATGATTGTCCTGACTAAAACTAGACTAAAACATTAACAGTTTTTGTTGACTAAAACTAGACGAATAAAATTGTGTTTTGTTGGAATTGAGGTTGACTAACTATGATAAAAACTAACCAGCATGATTGAAACTGGACTAAAACTGAGACTAAATTTTAAAATGGCGGATAAAATTAACACTAGTGTGCAGTCAATGGGTTCACATTGAAAAGGAAGATCGAAATTTGATAACCGAAATGTCACATGACCTACATGCATTCTAATCGCCATTAAATCTTTTCCATTTTCTTTGAAGAAATTGCTGTCATTTTAGTACTATTATTTTGTGGGCATTTAACTGTGTTGCTAGTGGCTGTCGAGAAATGTGGCTGTTGCTAAATTGTCTTCCATTCACTGAATGAACCATTAAGGAGAAAACCGTACATGGTCGAAATGCACGTTAAAGATGTGGGATGATGTTTTATAAGTTTGTTGTAGTTTCCAGTCATGGAATCTTCTAATCTTCACAGCATCTACCACTAGTGAGTATTTGAGATGCGCTTGTTATTGATCATTGAATTTGACTTTTATATATATTTTTTAAACCTGGACATGATATTCTAATTTCTTGAGGGCAAAGGCAACAATATTTATATTTGCTGCACCAAAAGTGGAGCAGAGCAAGTGAAAAAGTGTGAGTTCATCATAAACAGTTTATCAGTGTGAGTAGAGGCTCCTCCATTGCCTTTTGTTTTTCCAAGGAGTTGATGTGTGAGTGGTGGGGGATGGGCGTGTGTGTATGTGTCAGTTGTCGTGCCTTTCCCCTCCTTCGTCATGTCTCTCCTATTTTTCTTTCCTCCTCTCTCCTTCTCGCTCTCTCTCACTTTCTCTCTCCGTAACCTCCCCCACCTCTCTTGTGTCCTCCCTCCTAGGTTCCCACTATTGGCAGGGAGAGCATCAGCTCCTTTATTACATAGATGGAGAGGGAGAGATTCCTCCCCCACCTCCCACATGTACATTGTGCATACACTCACTATGAAACTGCATCGCACTAATGCAAACTGAACATCCTTGGTGAGCAGGTAGATGCGTTTGCCTTTGCATGCTAGCCATCCTGAGAAGTTCATCTCATTTTCTATCATCTTGGCTGTCAGGCTATTGCACTGAAATGCTAATTTATGTATTTTCCGCCTTTGAAAAAACCCCACATATACAATACAATATCACGAAATGAACCTAACGAGCCATACGATTTGCTATCACAATATTATGGTGGGTTTTACAATAATAATAATAATAATAATAGTAATAATAAATTATTAAGTATACTATAATAAGTATAAATAAGAAATGGATCATAAAAAAAGGTCACGATATATATTTTTAAAAAAAAGCACAATATACATCACTGACAAAGAGCTAAAACCATGCCAGTAGGTTCGCCACTATTTTTGAATTTGTCTGTGAACCACAAAGAGGTTCTGTTCCTATTGACTCAGTGGCTCAAAGTAATGTGGCCTATGAAGTTCACAATGCTGATTAGGCTTTTACCCGATGGTGTTTTAACTGCAGTTGTTGGGCAATAGGCTGTTTGAGGCCTGCCTGCCTTGTGCATAAAGAAACTCAGGGTTAGGTTACCTGTGCTTGGTGACCCCAGTGATGACTAAAGCACTGACTAGAGCAGTGGTGTCAATGTCCGGTCCTCGAGGGCCTGAGTCCTGCACAGCTGATTTAAGATCATCAGCAAGCTCTGCGGGAGCCTGATAATGATCCTGATCATTGAATCAGGTGTGTTGGAGAAGAGAAACCTCCAAAACATGCAGGACTCAGGCCCTCGAGGACCGGACTTTGACCCTGGTGGACTAGAGAATGGCACAAACATGGTTGAAGTACGATGCAGGATCTGAAAGAGATCTAGGCGCATAGACAAGCTTCTGTACTGGGAACAAAGTTTTTAAGAATTGCTGTAACCTCCTTGGTCAAATGAAGCACTTTATGTTGACTATCAATACCTTAGAACATGTGTAAGGGATGTTAAAGATATCCTCAATCTACCCTTCAGTTTGGTACACAGTCAGCACACATCTCATTGTTGTAGGTCAATCCAAAAGGGGGCAGGTGGGCTGTAATCAATAAATTAGAAAGCTTGTGTCACAAAAGATGTAAGTACAAAGAATACAAGCAACACAGTGCATCATTCTTAAAAACTTATTTGACTATTTTCCTTTCAAATGTGCTGACTGATTATTTTTCCAGCTTTATTTACTATATCTATATTTCCCCAATTTAGAGTTGGAACTTGGAAGGCCAAAAATCTTGACGATTTAGCTGGTAAAATGCTATGAACTATTTTATTGACCATTAAATACACAAGTTTTTGGCAAATAGTAGTCACCCAGTCACATATTTCATTTTTCCTTGTTAGAGCGTCATACTAGATCATGTTGTGATCATCAGGCCAGAATGAGCCAATCATACCGTTGCTTTACTGGAAGAGATTTGCGAGGAAGTTGACTCAGAAAAGTATTTGTTCAATAATGAATGGAAGGACAACTGCTTTTCTATTGTTCCGGAAGCTGGCCCAAAGATTGTTTCTCATATGTTGCAAGAAGGTGGGAAGCGGGAACTTTCATGACAGAACTCAGAAAATAGTCGAGCCAAGAATCAAGTACGGCGCCACTATGCATCTGATAAGCTACCAACGAGCAAATGAATGTTTGCCCTTATTGCCATGAATGTTGGTGCACCGCCGTACACGTAAGGTTTCGGTCATAAATGAATGTGTGAGTTGTGCAGCTGTCGAAATGTTATGTGCTTGATTAGTGGGAGTTATTGGCGTTTTTGGTTTTTATATGTGAACTGTTTTAAGAGTTTACATGTGTGTTTAAAATAACACCATTCGTCGAAATTGTGAGGTTTGGAACTTTGCCCTAAGAAATCAATTGCAACCAGACCACTCTGAATTTTAATTGAAGATCTCTGGTCAGCTTCCTCCAGGTTTCACAGTTGTGACGCTTATAGGTATGATTCATTTCATTAACAGTCTGTTGATGTGCCTTGCCAAAAAGTTCCAGTTTTGTCTCTCCCAGAAGCTTTGTGGCAAATTCCGGTCTCGCTTTTTTATGATTGCCTTTTCAACAATGTTGTGCTGCTCGGTCCGCTCTCATGAAGTTCTCTTCACTTGAACAACACAAGGTGCCGTCTGACACTGATGTACTTTGACCTTGGAGTTCACTTTTAGGGAGGTTGGCCACACCTTGGACCTTAAACTCCAGAATTAGGATAGTCACAAGATTGTCAAGGTGCTTGGACAAGCCTACAGGCTTCACCTTTAACATTCTTTTCCATAATTTTCTTTCTAATCTCCAGAGACAACTCTCATTCGCTTCATGTCGTCCATGTTTAGTGTGGTACACATCATAAACGAGATACATAGTTCTTTTTGTTTTGTTCTATATTTAGGTTTGGGGAAAAAATGTCTGTTCCTCTTAATTTGTACTTACTTTCCCTTTTTATAAATTTAGTTTGTATATTAACTGGTAACCATACAGCGCGGTCATCATTTAATCATTTTTGTCTAGGCCATTGGGTTGTTTTTTTCCAAATTATTTTTGTTGAACCACAGTTTGGAAGCAATATCTGGTTTTCACTAAATTTGTATTTATTGCATTCATCATTTTCAAGATATTTCAGTGATCATTGTTGTTTTTTCTTTCAATTAGAGGACTACCAATAATTTTGTCCACGTGTGTATTATTTTTTTTAATTTGTGCACACTTTTGAGTTGGACTTTCAATCAGTCAATTTAATTTCATTCATTTTTAAAATAAAAAAAGACAATAAAAAAGCAATATTCGAATTCAAAGTAAAGCAAAAGAATGAAAGGGGACAGAAAGAAGTAAAACTTGTTTTGTCTGTCCCTGATCAAAAACAACACAAATTTAATGACGAGCGGTCAAGACGCTTTCAGTGTTACAAGATAATTCAAAATAATTCAACTGTGTGTCCTTGTGCTATGTATATTTTTTGCAGTAATTGTGCTTTTATGCTTTAAAAAAATACAAATAGACTGAGAAGATTTTGTTTTACAGTCCAGATTGTTCCACAAACTGACACCTTGAGTTGAAATACATCGTTCTTTTTGTTTTGTTCTATATTTAGGTTTGGAAAAAATGTCTGTTCCTCTTAATTTGTACTCACTTTCCCTTTTTATAAATTTAGTTTGTAAATTAACTGGTAACATTTCATGATGGACTTCACAAGTTAATTATTCACTGAAGTGTATTTTGGAAAAGACAAACAAATACAATTGTATATGTCTATTTGCCAAGAGACGCCAGAGCAGAGTTAGTAGAATGGAGGGATGGGTCAGAGACTGAAATCAAGTCTGAATGAGTGCTATGGTTCTATTGCCAGCACTGTTATGTCACAAGCGGCTGTCTGCCCTCTGTAGGTGGCCAGTGCAGTTAAGCGCACGTAAAGATGATACCCCCAGTGCCGCATGCATGCACGCAACGAAAAATAAATTCCACTCTCAGGTGGCGGTAGTAAAGGCCTCCCTTAGACTAAACTGAGTGTAAATATTAAAGGTGGCAAAAACATTTTGTGTATACATATGCTCATGCAAGTTGGAGTCCCCTGGGATGACCAGAGGCTAATTTTGGACATTGGGTCAAGGGATCAGGGGGTCTGCTTGAGGTAGTAGTGTGAATCGAGAATGCAAGGATATCTTTTTCCCTCAGACACCACCACACTCTTTTGCATAGGTCAAGCAAATCATCACTAATATAAAAAAAAATATGACCCCTTATGCATATCAGTTAATTTGAATATAATCAATTTTATAACCTCCAATAAGGATGGAATTTCATCTTTTCTCATTTCATCTTGGCACCTTTTCTTCCGACTACCGTCCCACTCTCGCATTATCAGGAAATACAAAGGAGCATAGTCCTGCTAAATGGTTACTGTATCTATGTTTACCATTTGCTCACCTCCTTACATGTTCAAGCACGGCTTTTAAAAACACACGTTTCCTCCACAGAATGAACAGCAGCTTTTGCAGAATAGTCTTCCTTTTGTGCATTTTCTTGAAACTCACATCAGCACCCTCTGACTACCACAACCTCCCACACAGTCTTTTTTTCACTCACTTTCTTTTCTCACACTCCCTCAGTATGCAGTTCCACTGCAGTAAATACACACAAAGGGGGTTACCCTGTTGCTTGGTTGCTCATGTTTTCCTTTATTTCCACAGGTCTACACACAATGAAATGGAGAAAAACAGGTATGTAAACATCAATTTAGTTCAAAAGCCTTGTGTATTCCGTAATGTACACAAACAATGTGCTGTTCCTCAATCAAGAAGTTCCCATTTCTTCTCCCATTTCTGTTTAATACAAGGTGGTCCAAACTTTTTTGTTTGAGGGTCACATACAGAAAACCAAAAGGACAAAAGGGGTCATCTAATGTTATGAAGAGAAATTGTGCTTAGTCCTTTTTTTTTTTATACAAATAATTCATTTGTGTTTTTGCATATCTAGAAAATGCTAAAGTATATAAACTTTTTTTGTAATAGTGCCACCTATTTTTTCGACATCCTCCCTTTTTTCTTTGACAATCTCCAAACTTTTTTTTAAACTGTGCCAAATGTCATTTTTACCAATAACAACAATAATAATAATGCATCAGATTTATATAGCGCTTTTCTAGACACTCAAACACGCTTCACAATGGAATGAATACATTTTTCGACATATTCTTATTGCTTAACAATCAATCCAGTCATATTCAGAGTAACTGCATAAATATTAGCAGTAATGAAAGTTCATATATTGTATCATTTGAATGCACACTGTAATCTTATCTGTCATCAAGTTCTTCGTTCTTTGACTAACAACTCCAGTGCTGGTTGCAGCCAAGTTGTTCCCTCAAATGTATGAAGACACAATTGATCAATAACACTAGGAAACAATTTAAAAAATAAAAATAAAAAAAATGTTGATATAATTTTTTGTTTTTATATAAAATTGACATGCTGCTTCCAAAATTGCAGTCTGTCTTTTTCTAGCACGTCAAGTTTTTTTTTCTCCACAGCTAACCCTGCAGGTAAACAGAATTCCACTGATTACCTGTAATAAGACTGTAATAAGAAGAGCTGCTTACAATTGGTCTCGTCTTCAGCTACCCGGCAATTTGTTTGTACTGTCACAATTGAGACGGTTGTGTAGCTCCCAATAGGCCAGTACTATCAATATCTGCAAACAGAAAGCTAGCATAGTAGGAATTAAGAGGATTATTGATAGATTTTTTCATAACCTTGCAACCATGATCATACCATTGTAAATTGTATTTCCTTTTATGATGTATTTTTTTCAAAGCTTGTAACGATTCCATCTTAGTGTTGTATTTACATGCACACACATTTATTTATTTATTTATTTTTCTAAGAAAACGAGAATTCTACAATTTAAAAAACTTGACATGATAGAGAAAAGCTGAGATCAGGTTTTCGTGTCTGTGTCTATGGTTAGATTTCTCAATGATCAATGAATTGACTAAACAGTAATCATGCCTATCCTGATAACGTATCTTAAAAACAAAAAACGAGAATGAGAGAGGGGCAAGAGTGAAGATAGAAGGATGATTTATTTACTGGCGTGCTGAGTGCACCACGCGGACCTAGTTGTAGTTTGTAGCCAGTCTGGGGCTAATGAAAGAGAAATCAATTTGCAAGGAATAGTTCTGTTTTCGCTGAGATGCTACGTCATAGATCTATCGCTCTTGTCTATATGTTTATATGGTATACTCACCTATTGACCCAATGCCCTTTTGGCACTTAACTAGAATAACCTGAGTTGAGTTGAGTTGGCCACTCCTCTATCTTTTTTTTGTCAGTAACTTAGACACAATGTCTGGACAGCATTGTTAACACACATTGACCTCATCATGTTATATCACAGGGCAGGCTCGAGCATTTGCGTGTTATGTAATGACCCTTGAACTTTGGTGTGAAAAATGCTGCTGGGGTCATATACTGTATTATCTACTACTTTGCATGTACTTTCTTAATCTTAGATTATTATGTTAAACACTTCAGCCCTGATCAGACTATGCTCATATTGCGCTTCATGTTGAGGTTGAGATATTTGACTTGAATCCGCAATCAAAGTGCGTACTGTATGTTCAGTAACATTATAATCTGGTAGTCAAGTAGATTCCGGCAGTGAAGCTCGCCTGCCGCAGACGTTAAATTAGCAACTCATCCGGCCTTGAGATGCAGAAAAAGCATTTGCACAGTAAACTCTTTGAAGAAGTCTGACGTACACACACTGCCGCCCGCCCACACAGGCTCACACATGCACACTGGCACGCACACACTTTTGTGAGGCTGCAGACGGAGGTGTGTGTTGCATAACAGCCGGGTCAGTCGGTCTCAAATACCCTCCAGACCTTAGCAACCACCAGAACTGTCAGTTGCGAGCGATGGAGAATGAAGTGATAGATGAAAATGTTTGGAAAAGATGTCATAGGACAGATAGGGAGATTAATCATTTGACTTCTGCACATATTGTATCGCTGATGATAGATTAGTATGGGTTAGAAATGTTAATAGCCAATCAACCACTTTGAAAAAGGTCTAGTTAGCATAAATTTGCCGTTTGCACCAAAGTATGGGGCAGATCTTTGCTCTAATTAATTGTTCAAAAAGTTTTCTGATGGGGTTTCCATCAGAATTAGAGAAGCAGTGATTCACTATTTTTACGAATAGGCCTACAATGTAGCCTAAAACATTAGTTGCAGAAATAGTTATTGCTAGTTTCTTAACATGCAAAATCTGATCATTTTCATCATCAATTTTTTCCCCTTTTGCTTTCAGACGGGCACATCTACGACTGTGTTTAGAGCGACTGAAATCGTTGGTTCCTTTGGGTCCAGATGCCAACAGGCACACAACCCTGAGCCTGCTGATGAAGGCCAAAGATCACATCAAGGTGGGCGTGGTCATGTTTGGCTCATCTAAACCTTGCTATTATGCTCTTCAAGTGTTTTATGGATCATAAAGTGGCATCATTATATAAATATATAATTATTCCAGTCTATCACAGTCCAGTTTAGCATAGTATAGTTCTGATATGTGAAGCCTGAAGTACACTGTACCAAACCATATCATACAGTACTGCTTGTTGCATTGATACTATTTTCTTATTTCCTCTTTTTCACTCTGCAGAAGTTGGAGGAGAGTGACAGAAGAGCCCAGCACACCGTAGAACAGTTACAGAGAGAGCAGAGACATCTGAGAAGGCGTCTGGAGCAGCTCGGTGTGGAGAGAATCCGCATGGACAGCACTGGCTCCACCGTGTCCTCTGACAAGTCCGACTCTGACCAAGGTCAGTCATGCAATTCCTTTCTTTATTGATTTCTTTCTTTATTTTCTGCAAAGGGTGTAAAATGCTTGCTTGGATGGTTACCTCTACTTATTTTGATGTCACAAGTGCCAATACCTGTATCAGGGTCTTAGTTTGCAAACTCTTGTACATTTTAAGCAGGCTT
Organism: Vanacampus margaritifer; assembly: GCF_051991255.1. Taxonomy (NCBI): domain Eukaryota; kingdom Metazoa; phylum Chordata; class Actinopteri; order Syngnathiformes; family Syngnathidae; genus Vanacampus; species Vanacampus margaritifer. Next base: position 22,600,780 of record NC_135434.1, read on the forward strand.
GTGGGAGTAACGGAATACATGTGCCGCCGTTACGTAATCAGATTACAATTATTATTATTTTATTTTTTTTACCGAATTCTGTGTAATCAGATTACATGTGCATTTATTAAAAATGGGGATTATTTCGAGGGATTACAATTCCTACGGAGAAAGAAAGAGTGAGTGGGTGTGAGAGAGAGAGAGTGTGAGAGAGTCGGGGACAAAAGGAGGAAGTAAGTGGCGATCGGTATTTACGGTTTGGAAAATCCTTGGCTTGCTGAAGGACCGATTTATCTTTAACAAAGAAAACGTTTCATGAAACGGTTCGGTTCAATTAAGTAGGATTACGATTCGATGTTTGATTCAGTAGGATTACTATTCGAGTCGGTTCGATTTGGTGTAGTGGTGCAACGATTATTTGATTACTCAACAATTAGTCAATTGTCAAAGTAATTTGCAATTATTTTGTTACTTCATTAATGGTTTGAATATGTTGTAAATAAATGAGCAAAATCTTGTAATTTACACATCAGCAAAAATCTACTTTTATTTTGTAAATGCAGCAGCGAGCAACATTTTTGCATCTGTACTGTTCCGACATGTTACAGACCAAATTAGTAACTATCATTCCTTTAAAATGCTGTTTTATGCATCTGCCTAATAAAATACTCCACTCGTAAATTACTAATATATTTTTCAAAGTGCCATCTTCCTAAATGTAAACTAATTAACAACAATTACATCTCAGTTACTTTCTATTACGTTTACTCTTGTGACAGTTCCTGTATATTACCCATACATGCAGTGAATAAATTGATGTATGCTTAATGTTTATCAAAGTTCTTCTTGTAAAAAATGAGTTGAACTTGATCATAACGATCATGTTGCCTGTCATATTCCATTATCAGTAACGCGGGCTGGCACTTTATTGATGTGTTCCATTCAACACGTGCTTATGTTTTTGCCTGCGTATGACTCGTTCAGCCGGCCAGTCATGCTAGAGGCATGTAAACAGTCTAAAGGCTAAATCTACTAATTCTGTCCGAGAATAATTTCCCTGGTGCCAAATTCACTGGTATAGATGTCGAAGAACATACTAATGTTCAATTGAAGAGATGGCTTGAGTGTAGAGGGCTGAAAGACGGGGAAAAGAGCCAACCTGATCCAGAGGTTAAAAAAAAAAGAAAAAAAAGCATAGGTCATCAACGAGCCGGCTTTCATTCATTTTTCTTCATTTTTGACCTCCTTCCCGTTAAGCTGCTGAAGTCACGTGACCTTGCGGTCTAAAAATAGCATTCGTGCGTACCCCATTCCAATGGATTCAGTACCCTGATATATTGAGGCTTGCTTGTTGCCACTCACTTGAATGTAACCAGTACAGCAGTGGTCCTCAACCCTGGTCCTCGGAGACCAGTATCCAGCTTGTTTTCCATCACTCCCACAGCCAACACCGGTGATTCATATCATCAGCTAATCAGCAAGCTCTGCAGAAGCCTGATAGCGATCTCCACCTGTGTTGAGACATGGAAAACAGGTTGGATGGAGGAGGACCACTGCAGTACAGTACATACACTAGCATGCATTTGGGTAATAATGAATACAAGCTTTGCTATTCCACCTTTTGGCACACATTGTATAGTAAATTATGAATATAGTTAAATATTGTTGTAAAACACAATACAGGGGACCGCCGCATACTTGTGGCTTTACAACTGTAAGCTCACATATTTGTGGATTTTTTTCCCAAATTTTTTTCCAAATTTTTTTCCCAATTAGTCAAATTGTTGTTGTTTTTAGAACAACATTGGAGGTATATCCCTGTATATTGAAGAATTTCAGTTTTTTTGTTTTTTCTTCTTCAATGTTATTGTATTGAGCGTCAATTACACATGGATATTTGCAGTGGATCCACTGTATACGTATATGTATACCAGTGGAGATTTCTGTAAGGCTGCAAGGGAAGCTCAGCTGCCCCTAAATGCCCCTCCCCCTGAAAAAATAAGGTGAGGAAATATGCACTGCTGTGTGTACAATTTATGCGCTAGAATATCTTCATCTTTAGTTCAAAACCTGCTACTAATAACAAAAAATGGACACAACTTCCTTCTAGTTCATTCCTGCAGTTCCATGCCACTTTTAATTATTTATTTACAGACGCTGCTTCGTAGAGTGCATTGTTCCACTGCGCAAAACTGGACGGTCATTGGATAAATGCTGGGCTTTTCCCCTCCCATAGGATGCTCAGCGTCTCTGGGGGTTAATTGGAAAGTGGGCCGGCCTAGACATCCGGCTACTGCGTGATGATTGGATGATCTGTCTGAGGCGAAAAAGAAAAAAAAGAGCTTCCCTTCATTTGAATGGCCAGCAGCCGCCACTGATGTATAATTAGTTTTGTATTTGTATGACTTTGTGGTGGTGAGTTGTGTCTTGTTCACCTCAAAGTAGGGATGGGGTATCTGTGTCAGGCATCGATGGGGTATCTGTGTCAGGCCGATGCCCTGTCTTATTTTCATGCAGTTTTAACTCTTTGACTGCCAGACGTTTTCAGAAAAGGGATGCCGTGGGTGCCAGCCGATTTTAAGCATTTTGACTGATCTTTCAAGGTCCATAGAAAATTATGTTTGGACTATGGAAACACACATACTACCAAAAAAAGATTGGACTCTCATCTTTCATCAGAAAAAGAAAGTTTGTTTCTACCTTATTCCGTTTTTCAGTAATCCACAATAGAAAATGGTTAGTTTCACCTCTGTTTTGAAACAAACGTCTTTTAACGTCTTTGGCACTCCTCCATAGGATTTTACTAAACGTTATTTAACGTTTTTGGCAGTCAAAGAGTTAAGGAATTTGCTATATCGGGATATGTAGATGTTTATTTAAAATGACCTGTCATTGTTTTTTTTAATGGGGAAATGTCATGTAAAAAAAAAAATAATAATCCAGTGGTATCTGTATTTGGTATCGGTCGGTTGAGAACTCGTTTTGATATCGGTTTCGAATATCCCTACTTCAAACCCAAAAATGTATTTTTAGCATGTGTGAAAGCTTACGTTTACAAATTAATCTCCCAGGAAAATGTGCCCGACCACAGCACAATTCTGGTTTGAAATATTTTGGAATTTCTCCCCCAAAACTGAAGCCATTCATTCTTTAACTTCCCCCACGTTGGCAGGTGATGCAAAGTTTTAGCTTTGCGTAAGCCGCAGATGCATTGTCCCCATTCAGCCATGAATTGTGTGGGTGTGCAGCGAGCACAAAGTGCGCAGCAGATACTTGAAAATGAACGGGTGACAAAAACATCGGATGTGCTTGTTTTGTTGCAAGCCTTTTATCAGCAAACTGTCGACAAATCACATAGATAATAAACTTAAAATGACGTTTTTAACTTTTATGCATAAAAAAGTGTAGGTGGGGGGGAATTGTTGACAGATTATTTGTGAGTTTCTTAGCGGTCATTGGTCTGACTGCTTTTTGTTCCCTGTTGCCCACAGAGGACCTGGATGTGGACGTGGAGGGAACGGACTACCTGCTGGGTGATCTGGAGTGGAGCACCAGCAGCGTGAGTGACTCAGGGGACGAGCGGGGCAGCCTGCGCAGCAGCTGCAGTGATGAGGGCTATGCCAGTGCCAGCCTGCGGCGCCTGCAGGACACTCAGGAGAGGGCCAAGCAGCCGGCCTGCGGCCTATAAACGTCACAGGTCCTCATCCCGCCTCCTCGAATCCCCGCTCGTATACCCATCTCAACACCCCCGCCCCTACCTTCTAACCCAACTGCGAGGCCACTCATCCAGCCAGGCCTCTGCAGAGCGCCTCGGAAAACCCGTCACCTGACGCTCGTGACGCGTTGCCAACTCTGCACCAATCAAACGAGTTGGGTCCTCCCCTACTTGTCCCTCCTCCGTCCATCACAAATGCAACTTTCAACCAGAGAATGTTACTTTAAAATATTCCACTGCCTCTTTTTTTTATGTCTGAAGAGGTATGGGAAGCACTTATGAGATTTCACAGACACGCACGCACTCCATCATTGCTTTTCAAAGACGGTGCTCCATAAGGTGTGCCCAACAAGCGGCCCTTTGTTTCGCCCAGCTCACCACAGTTAGTCATCTGTTTTTTGTAAACATAAACATGTCAACTTTTTCCAGACATGGCTTGAAAATAGAACTCCCCTTACCACACGTATTTCCAAAGTCATCTGTAAGATGTTTAAAAATGTTTTGAAGGGAACGTAACAGCAATATGAGCTTCACTAGCGAGGCATCTTCACCCTGACATTTTTAGCGCACACCTGAACACTGGAGGGTTTGGGGTCGATGTTTTCTGCCACTCTCTGACGATTGTGGTGTTTTTCATGTGTGCGTACGTGTGTATGTATGTCTATTATAGCCGCTTTTCCATTAGACCGAGACAGCCTTGCTTGGCCCCGAGCAGTTACCATGGAACAGCTTGTCAGTAGCATCTCAGAGGTGGTTCTTAAGGCCTCTATACACCAATCTGACGTCGAAAGTGAGTTTTCTGATTGGTGTAGAAAGTACCATTGTAATGTACAAGCTGTTGTTAGAGCGTCTGGTATGGATGACCAAAAATGCCAAAATATAATAAATAAATAAAAGTGAAAATAAAAACAGATATAATAAATAAATAAAAGTGAAAATAAAAACACACACACACATTTTATATTTATTAAAAAATTAATTGTCTTACTTTTGATTTTTGTATTTTTTAAATTTTACTCTTACATATATTATTTATATATATATATATATTAAAGTAAAAAAAATACAAAAATCAAAAGTAAGACTCCAAAAATTTAAATAAATGTGGAAATGAATACATAAATAGATTTCAATATCAATCAATAAATAATAAGGCTCTGCTCTCATATTTATTTATTTTATGCCGCAGACGCTGTCAGCAATAAATGCGTCATGAAATGTTATTCAAATGAGGGGGCGGCCCTAAGGGGTATTGTCCAGAAGGTTGTCATGATCGGTTCGTTGCGGTGTATATTTATTTTTCCGGTGCGACGTGCCGACAATTAAGGAAATGAGACAAGCAAGTCGGCGTCGGTCTTAATGGCTGACGTTTGATTGGTTTATAAAGCCTTAAAACGGCAGCCATTTGGGGCCAAGCAGAGCCGTGACATGATTGGCTGACAGCGATGCAGCAAAGAGCTCCACTGCACATGCCCATTTCAAGTTTTAGACGAGCAAGGCGGAACCGTCCGCCGACTGTCTGCAAAGTCATAACATTACAGTTTATAAACTAAACATTAGTGTTTGACAACAGCGCTAAACCATATTTACAATTTCATATGTACTAAATTTTTGATGGGTAAAAGTAAAAAAAAATTGCCAGTCAATTTCAAAGTCATTTTTGCGCCGTTTCATCCATGGTAAATTTTTTACTTTTCAAGAGATCCCAAAAATGGCATGGTTGTTCAGCCATTAACATGCATCCTCAAAGAGAGTAATTCATTCTCAACACATAAAGATATTCTATGGAGCAATTTGCCCAAAAATATCTTTACAATAGCCTTTTTACTTGCCAATCTATGACTCAAATATCTTCTAATTGGCAGATTAACACCTTAGCTGTTCACAATGGACACTCCTCTAAGCCTCTGGCCAATACTTTCAGATTGGATTCGGGTTTGAATTTCCCGCCCTGTCTTCGGATGTGACAAAAAAAACAGGCAGGCCTGTAAAGCACTGGGGGTAAACGTTAATATGAAATTGTAAATATGCTTCAATGTTGATGTGTAACGCAAAACCAAAACAAAAAAACGCCTCGTGCCTGTTGCAATGGGAAAGCAGTAGAGGGCGTGCAGAGTGGTACTGTTTCGGGCTCATGGAAAAGCGGCATATGTTTGTCTGAACCTGGCAATGACAGTAGTTGCCTGTCAGTTTCAACGACCAGCCACCTGGCCTGTTTGCGGAATGTGTTGGCAGGTGCTGGTGCACTATTATCTACTTCTTCCTGACCGAGTGTTACTTGGAATGGGAAAGTCTACCTACTGAGAACAGTCGAGAGGCTGAAGAACATTCCACTATGTAGAGAGATAGGCAAGTGAAGGTTGAGAGCATTTTCTTTTCCTTTTGTTAGTAACTGTTCCTCCCATCAACTTACCAAAAGGAAAGTCACCCTAAAACAGAATGTCAGTTTTACGTTTTGCTGTGAGTACCAACCAACAGAAGACTCAATTCTGTGCTAATGCCTGAAAGACCCTCTCTTTTGTCTTGCCTTGACAGCTATTTATTGTTTTTGAAAAAAAAATGTACATTTACTGTAATGTAAATAGTTTACAGAAGTCTATCAGAAGTATTTATTAGATCTGATCAAACTAGAGATGAATATAAATATATATTTAATTAGTTCAACTTAACCTTTGTTCTTCTCGTGAAGTTTCTCATGTGTAGTTTGTTTGCACAGTCAGCCTAGTCGATCGATCCATAGAATATTTAGAAACGTCTCTTGTGCCTCAAGGCTTTGTGTCTGTTGAGAAGTTTGGCAAAGATCTCTTAGATTACCCCGTGGTTGATGGTGCTTCGCGTTCTTCAAGGCAAAAAAAAAAAAAGTGAATTGAAAAATTATAAAACAGAAAAGGTTGTGGCAATAGAAGTAGTGTGGCCTCCCTCAAGGAGCAACAGAAAAAATCCTGTGATATTTCATTCTCCTTGTTTGGTCAGGAAGACGCGTTGGGAGAGGATTGCAGTTTGTTTTGAATGTAGATGTCCACCATCCTGCAGCCAGCGGGTCAGTCCGCTTGGTGCCAATGCCCCCCCCCCCCTTTCCCCAACAGCCACCTCACCTAGATCTCAGTGCAAGCATGAAGATGGTCCACAAAAATGAATCTATATATACAAAAATAACAAAATCACAAAAAATTGATTTTAGTTTTCTGAGTGTGGAATGCAGCTTTTTTGTGAACTTAACCCTCGTTGAGAAACCGTGTAGCGATTTTATGAAAAGGATGTGAAGGGATGTGTTCAAGTGGGTATTCATTGACGCGTGCATGTAGTTTGTGCGTCTCAAACCTGGACAATTGATTGTGTGCATCTCGATAAAGTCACCACTAGGGATGTTCATTACTATGAGTACTCAACTCTTGATTAGTTAAATACCGATACTACTAGTACTTTACCCCAACCAATAATAATAATATTAATGGCAGATCATTTTAATACGGAAGAGGATTAGAGCCAGTGAAGAGAGAAACAATTTTGGGCAGGATTCTCACTTTTTTTTGTGTGCAGAATTCTGACTTTAAAGTGAGAATTCTGACTTTAATCTCAATTCTGGCTTTAAAGTCAGAATTCTGACATAGAGCTATGAATTGTGGAAGTCAGGATTCTGAGATTAAAGTAGCACTAAGGAACTTTTTAACCTTAATAAAAAATATTTTCATAGCTTTTCTAATGAAACATGGACTTAAAACTAGTTGAATGGTACCTTTGCCATGGCCTGAAGGGGTCTATATCATTTTTTACTGACACTAAGCAACTTTGAGGAAGATGGTAGGAACACTACCACACAAAAAAATACAAATGTGTTGACTGTTTTATGGCATACGTCACTTCCCCCTTACCCCATTATTCGTTACAAAGATGGAAGTCAACTTGAATGGCGACGCACGATTACTGCTTTCCTGGCAGAGGCTGCTCAAACTGAAAAGTTTAGTCTGAGGAGACAAAAAAGGAAAAGGGAAACTATCCAATGAAAAGGGCAGTCAAGGATCAACATTGGCCCGGATTTCACTTGCTGGCGTGAGCTAAAAAATGACGCAATGCGCTTGTCCTCAGGAAATGTGGCCTAACTTAAGACATAACAATGGCGCCGCCATAATCAATGTAAACTGAAAGTTCCTTAGTGTTGCTTTAAAGTGAGAATTCTGAGAATAAAGTCAGAATTCTGACTTTATTCTCAGAATCTGGACTTTCCGACTTCCTCCCACAATTCATAGCTCTACGTCACAAAGTCTGAATTCTCACTTAAAAGACAGAATTTTGAGATTAAAGTCGGAATCCTTAGTACCAATTTTCTGTTCTTGGCCAACTGTGGCTACTACTGGTATCTATCGGCCGCCATTGCGAGTATCGACACCTCGAAATAACACCTGGTATCGGTACTCATCCCTAGTCTAGACAAAAAGCCCTCAAAATCCAGATTTGAAAAGGTCATCGCAAAGCTTTATATTTTATCCCAATATTTTCTCTCTTAATTTGTAGGAGTTACTATTAAACTCAAAACTGGAGCCCACATTCAGGTCTTCACTACAGCACTGTAGTGGAACTGCATACGTTTTATTGAGATGAAAGTAATCAACTGGCCAAGTGTGTTATTATATCGTCACTGTCTTCAGAGAGAATCATCTCGGGGATAGGGTAACGGCCGTTTAAATAATAATAATAATAATAAAAGCAACCCCCAAATAAATAACCTTCGTGTTTTGTTGTATAATGCAAAAAGGAAAATTGTCCGCTTGAAAAAAAAACACACGTGTCAACCTTAGCATTTAATTTCTCCGTTTCTCCATCCATGGCCTTGTCTCCCGCAATCTGCACGTGTGAGCCTGACCCCCACACACCAGCACGTGCTGAACTGGCGCCTGTTGTTCAGGCCAGGCAGATATGTGGTGGATGGAGAGTTTCGGACCCTGGTGCTGTCAACGTCTGCCAAGAGGCAAACGTTGCGTCTCTAAGAACAACCAGTTGTTAAGCTACAACTTTCAGCACTGATGGATCTTGTGTTCATGTTTGTACGTTTTTTTGATTTGTGCATACTTTGTGGCTAGTATTGCCTTAAACTGACCTAAAATGTAAAAACCCAACAAAAAATGTACTACATGTTTGAATATGATCTGTTGAAATGTAAGGTGAATAGTTTTGAGGCGTGCTGTCATGCATTAACACAACACACTCAACATCATCATTGCGCCATGAATATCATTGTCACCTGATGCTGCCTTTCTTCTAAGGCGGCTCCTTTCTTCTGTATGTTCAAAATCAACCTAATGGTGGACATTTCGTGCACTTAATTTTTAGGAATCGGACATCTGAAAGAACTTCAAATGTGTGGCAGCAATTTATATTTGCCAGTGAAAGTAATAAATAACTTTGAAACCCTTGGTTATCTACCTACCACCTCCATGTTGTCTTTATTTTCTCATGACACAAAATCATTTCATAATTTCTTAGGGCTTGGAAATAATGCCAACGCACAACACATGAAAGACACAGCAGGTTGGTTCTAACCAGTGTTTTCAGAATCATCTACTAGCCAGATCCAAGGTTTATATGATCACGGCCATCTGACTACTACACACAAAGCCAGGGAAAAGGAAGATGGGGGATGGGCGTGTTGAAAGGATGCTTTTTGCCTTCTGGAGCGATGCAAATGTTGAGTGAGATGCAAGCAGGGTTCTTATAGTTTTGGAATTTTCATTTTAGTTACTTTTTATTTCATTTTGACTTTTATTATTTTAAATTTAGTTAGGTTCAATTCGTTTTCAGCGTGGTTCTCTTAGTTTTTTTTTTTTTTTAATTAGTTTTAGTTAATTTTAGTAATAGTTTTCATTTTTTTTAAGTGTACAGTATTACTTGTGTGCAATATTTAATAAACACAATGGTAAAATGAAAAAAGTAACAAATTGTTTTACCTTGCGTTGTATTTCAGCTGAGTTAAATGAAAAAAAGCAGGCGAGCCAAGCCATTGGAGCCAAAGGTCAAGCAGGCAGTTTTGTCGCCTAGGAGCGATGTCATCTGAAGGAGATTTTTCTATTGGCTGCTGCTAAATGACGTCACTTCTGTGTGACACGTTTTCAAAAGTCTTTATTTTATTAAAATAAATCTACTTAAAATCACATTTAAAATCATCCCCAAAGGCTCATGTATTAAATTAATTACCAAAGACTAAAACAAAGGACATGGGCGCTATAATTATAGTTAGTTTTGTAAGCATAAAGTATAGTTTCAGTTAGTTTTCTTTTTTTTCCTTCTTTTTTTTAAGCATTTTGGTTTTTATTTTATTTCATTAACGATTTTTTTTTTTTAGTTTTAGTTGTAAGTATTTTTTATTTATTTATTTAGTTTTTGTTAACTAAAACAACCTTTAATGACTCGAATTTTCTTTTTTCTTTTTCTTTTTTTAAAGCAGTGAAAGCTCACTAGCTAACACCTTAGCCTACATTGTAAATATGTGGGAATTTTGATTTGGTTCTTTCAGGTCCTTCAGTTATCTGCACCTTTTGTTAGAAGAATGAGAAAGAAGTAAATGGCAAATGCAGTCGAAGAAGCAGATCAGTGTGGCGATACAACCCACTTGCTGGTATGTGTTAAGTAACTGCCATTGACAGTTATGTAACTTATGTATTTATTTACAGGTGTGCGTGTGTTTGTGTTTGTGTGTGAGAGAGAGTGAGCACTTCTCAGTGTATTTGGTTGCCAAATTAGCAGATATGACCAGCCAATAGCATCCATGCACGCATACACACCTGCAAAGACACATGCAAGTAACACTGTTTGCGCTACACAAGCTTTACACTTAATGTGTGTAGATACTACGGACAACAATGTTAGACCCCTGGGATCGATTGAGTCTGCAGTCAGTCAATCATGTTATGGACAGTCACACAAGTGGAGCATAATGACCTCCTCTACCTGCTAAGTCCTCACAACTAAGGATGTTCAATACCAATTGTTTTACCGAAACCAGTTTGAGTATTCATTCACTCTTTGAGTACTCACCAATACCAAGTACCAGTGCCTCTCATGGTACTTTTGATATATAGAATTTCAATTAACACAATGACAAAAAACTGAGGAAAAAAAGACCTTTCTGTTAAACTGCTGCAGTATAGCACCAACTACTGCTGAGGACGACTTACTCTATCAGATTCTTTATTTATTTTTTTGCCTTAAAGGAGAAGTCAACCCCCAAAACTTTTTTAGACAAAAATATGTTATATGCAGCCCCACTAGTCTAAATATGCCATTCTGGTTGATATTGTCTTAGTGGAATATGAGTCCAGCTGTTTTTATCCATCTCAGGGGGCGGCCATTTTGCCATTGCTGTCGACTCAAGATGACATCAATGTTGCTCAGGTCTCAGGTAACAACCGATCACAGCTCAGCTTCAAAAAACAGGTGAGCTGTGATTGGTCGTTGCCTGAGCCCTGAGCAACTGTTATGTCATATTCAGTCGACAACAAGTGGCACAATGGCCACCGCCTGAGATGGATAAAAATGGCTGGATTTTGCTTCATAACTCATATTTCACTAATGTAATATTAATCAGAATGTCATGTTTAAACTACTGAGGTCACATACAACATATTATTGTCAAGAAATGTGTAAGGTTGAATTCCCCTTTAAATATGATTTGCTAGTATTGTGAGCCTCCACTAGTAACCAATACCTTAAAATAAAGCTGGTATTGGTCCGATCCCAGCTGACTTCAGGACAGAGGTTACCAGGAAGCCAACCAAATAGTACTTTTTTTTTGTATTACTGTAGTAGTTTTTAGGAGCATATAGCACGTGCCACACGGCAGACAAGTTTATTCATTAGCCAGGTCTCGGGCAGAGTTGCAGTCAATTGTTCAAGTATGTACTTTGCGTGCATCATTCTTGCCTCTACAAACGGATGGAAGAGATCAACATGGCACACGTGAGCAAAGGAGATCCCAGGGGAATGCAGTGAGAAGTGCACATCACAAGAGATCAGTGCATCCGAGGCTGAACAAAGAAAAGAGAGATGGTCTGCATATCACACACACACGCACATACACACACAGAAAATGCTCGCTGTAACACCTGGCTTATCAAACCAACAAAGAGAAGGCCATTTCAAAGTAGCTGCTCTGCTGGAGAGTAATGGCTCCACTGACATTCTGAAAGTGCATGTGCTGTGCATGGACAGCAAAGGCACTTTAAGCCTAAATGACAAGCAGACACTATTGGAAGTATGATCAGTGCTTATGATTTTTAGATGTCTTTAAACATACGCATTGCAGACATTGATACTGTGCAGTTATACACTACTATTCATTATTCCCTCCATTTTCTATATTGCCTGGCCTGCGCCAATCCCATCTGACTTCTGGGTAATGGGCACATATAGAAAGTAATATTAATGTGGATTAATATGCAAATTCTCACCTATGACCAATTTACAGTCTTCATTTAACAGTCCATGTTCTTGGATTGTGGGAACAGTGAAAAAGTACCCAAAGAGAAAACAATAATTAACGATAATCAATATATTGTTATTTGATAATCTAAACAGAGGAGTATTATCTTTGCAAAGGCAAATTAATAGGGGTATGTGACGATGTTTATTTATTGTCATTATCGTAGTGCAGGTGTACCCAGTGATGTGAACTGTAACGACATATCACTCAACCCGCAAACATTCAGTGATGGCTGAATGACAAATTAAGACAACTTTGTAACTTTAGATGTACTATTAATCAAAATATTGAAAAATAAAAACGCAAGACTGTCCCCTCACATTTATACTCAATATAATATTTTGTAAGCAATGATCACGTGGTTTATTCTGTTAAGGTTACCATTACACGTGTTCGTCGGTGTATTTTGTGTTTATTATCTGTATACAGTAGACGTTGCTGTTGCCATAGATGTTGCCTTCTGTCCGCCATTTTTTTAGGAAGCGGTGATGGCACCATGAGTGTCTACTGGAAGACAGCGACATCTTGAGGTTAGTGGCTGCAACACCTGTGACACCTGCGTCTGCATGTCAAGATGGACAGTCGATGACTAAATGGCTGGTAGCCCTCTATTAATATAAGAAAAATAATAATTAAAATAATAACAATAAATACAAATTTTGTAAATAAATAAATAAAATAAAAAACAAACCAAAAAAACAACCAATACAAATCTGGCATTGCTTTTGAATTCTGGTTCAACAGCATTTTTTTTATTTTTATTTTTAAGAAAACTCATGAAACAGGACTGGATAGAAATGATGGTACCGTACACTAAATACTTTTTTTCACAACCTTTTGAGGGAATTGCTACAATCAAACAATGTATAACTTTCAATGAGATTTCTGCACCTGGTGTTTTTGGCCCACTTTTCATAAGCAAACTGCTGTACAGTAGTGTCTCAGGCTTGAAAAGTGCTTTCCCCAGACGGTATAGTTTCAGTTCCTTACATACATGCTCAATAAGTTTTAGATCAGGGCTCATGTGAAGCCACTTCAGATTAGTCCAATGTTTTGCTCTCAGCCATTCTTGGATACTTTTAGCTGTTTATTTGGGGTCATTATCCTGTTGCAAGATCCGTGGCCTGAACTGAAACCAAGCATTCTGACACTGTGCAGCATATTTCTCTCTAGTCTTTGAGGGATTTCATTGTACCCTACACAGACTGAAGGGACCCTGTGACGGATTTAGCAAAGTAGCCCCAGAACATAACAGAGCCTCTTCCATGTTTTACAGAAGGGACAGTGTTCTTTTCTTGGTATGCTTCATTTTGTCATCTGTGAACATAGAGCTGATGTGTCTTGTCTAAAACTTCTGGTTTTGTCTCATCCATCCATACGACATTCAAGCTTTGTGACTTGTCATCATGCAGTTTGCCAAAAATAAATAAATAAAATAATAATAATGACACCCCCCCCCCCCCCCCCCAAAAAAAAAGCAGGAATGGTTCGATCTTACACTGATGTACATAGACCTTGGAGATTTTTACTTTTTCTTTTATTATTCTTGTTTTCTGGGTTTGGTCATGTGACGTTCGCAAGCTGAGCCCTTAGGCACAGTGATGTAATTTCCAGTCGACAGCAAGTGGCAAAATGGTAGTCCCCTGAGATGGATTAAAATTGGTAAATTTTTCTTCATACATATTACACATACAGAACATTAATCAGAAAACAGTGGTTAGACTAGTGGGGGTGCATAAAACATATTCTTGTAAATACATTTTTGACTTGACTTCCTCTTTCATAGAGGGGCACCAACAATTTTGTCCATGTGTGGACACTGCAAAAATGCCAGCGTTAGATTAACACTGAGAGTGTTAATCTAACACAAGAATAGTGTTTATATGTGTCCACACCAATGAGTGTAAATCTTACACTAGTCATAGTGTTGCTTTTCCCCAAACATTTAACCAGTGTTACTCCAACACTGTATCATGTTAAAAATATACACTGTTAAACACTGAGTACTTTTGAAAGTACTTTACACTAGTGTCAGTGTTAACTCAGTTGCACTACATTTAACTCTGGTAAAAGGTACTTCATTTATATAGTGCTTTTACTCCTTAGAAGGCCCTCAAACCCACACTCTCAGGGTTGTGAGACAACCACTTGACCACTGAGCCACGCTGCCCCAACAACAACAACTGGATGTATGCTATTGCTATTGAAATGTCGACAGCGCGCTGAAAAATTGGAAAGTTTCTCCTTCACCGCAAACGAGGGTGTGGTCAATTTAACTCAACATCCACCCCAACACTAAAGAAAATTTACTCTGACAGTGTAACTTTTTATCCTAACAGTGTTAAAATAACATTGCTTACCGCATATTTGATCAAATACTGGAAATTTAACACTGACCGATTTGCGGTGTGCATACAGAATATTAATTGTGCTTGTCAGAGGATAGTAACAGCCAACAGTGACTTTTCACATGCTGAGTCACTGTCACCCCATGCGCCGCCCCACCTCTTCAGCTCGTGCTAGTGTCGCCACCACACACTGCAAAGAAGAACCGAGGTGCAGCACTGCATACTAACTGCCTCTGGTTGTTATACCTTTCCTTTAGCACTGTTATAGCCATATTTCTATCCTGTCCACTTTATTTAAGCAGTCACATGAGTAATCTAACATAAAAGTAAGAATATCCTAAAAATGATGACGATGAAGGGGCAACAAAGATAAATAAATGAGACTATGGTACCTCCTAGTGGATAAAATTTGTAGTGTCATTAATAAGATGGATGGGCATAAAGTTGATCATTTAAGTAATGTGTATTGGATGTTAAAGTTATTTACATCGACCCATCTTTATTGGATTGAAGTGGCGAAGATGCATGCTGTATGCGTGTGTGTGTGTGCAGGGGTGTGGTCTAATCTCCAGACCAGCTTGGATCAGGACCAAGGCCAGAGACAGATCCAGGCAGGCGTCACTTCAATGTCATATGATGAAGGAATATTTTTGACATTGCGACCTTGGGGCTAGTAAAGACTGAATTTTTGAATGGAGACACTCGCTGTACTTATTACTGAGAGACTTATTGTACATTACTTATTACGCTCGTTGACGTTAATTAATAATCAAACTGCATCCCTTCTTAAACAGAAATACAAGCAAGCACGTTTTCATATTCCAGGGTAGTGTGCAGCATATCATAAAAGTGTTAGTCTCAATGCAGAGGTGGGGATAGGAAGGGGTGGGGGCAGACTGCAGTATCAAAACACACCCTGGTGCACAGCTGTGGGCCCCATTTCTGCAAAGAGAGCAGGAAAAAAAGGTCCATTGGCAGTCATGTCAAGTGTCCTGGTGAAAATGAGAAAATTATTGCTCTTTTTTTTTTTTTTAATCATCATCATTTGTTGTTGAAAGTGAATAAGTTTACACGCGTGTCCTAAGCGTTTTCAATTGTCATGTAACGCTTGCTTGAGTGGTGCGGAAGAGGCGCTGAATGAGTGAATTCTTCTCTCCCAAGAGGATGGAGGTATTCTGCATGGGGTAGCAGGTCCCCTCCCACATCGCGGCCCCCGCATCCATCCATCCCATCCTATTGCTTCTGCGTCAGATGATACGCAGGCGCCCCTCCCTATAAAAGTACCTGCGTGGAACTCGATCACTGCATGCACACGGCGCTTGAGCTCACGTTGTGTCTCCCGGACTCCACTTTCACGGCTTAGCAGACACCCGCAAGTGGGACAGAAAACATGAGTTACTCCAGTGATATGTATAGCAGCAGTTCCTATCGGAAGATCTTCGGCGATGCCCCGCGGGCCGGTCGCGTGGTGATGGGCAGCAGCAGCAGCCCGTCCCGCGTCCACTCCTCGGGGTACCGCAGTCGCACCTACGGGTCCCCGTCGGTCATCTCTTCCAGCAGCTACCGCAGGACCGCCGCCCCCGGCCGCGTCTTCTCCTCCTCCATGCAGGACTCCATGATGGACCTGAGCCAGTCCACGGCGGTCACCAACGAGTTCAAGATCATCCGAACCAACGAGAAGGAGCAACTGCAGGGGCTCAACGACCGCTTCGTGTCCTTCATCGAGAAAGTGCACAACCTGGAGCAGCAGAACAAAGTTCTCGAAGCGGAGGTGACGTTGCTGCGGCAACGCAACAGCGAGCCGTCGCGCCTCCACGAGCTCTACGAGCAGGAGATCCGCGAGCTCCGTGCGCGCGTGGAGGAGCTGACCCACGAGAAGAGCCAGATGCACCTGGACTGCGTGCAGATGAACGAGGCTCTGGAGCGCCTGCGGGAGAAGCTCGACGAGGAGACCAGGCTGCGGGAGGAGGCGGAGAACACCTTGAAGGGCTACCGCAAGGACGTGGACGACGCCACCTTGGCTCGACTGGAGCTCGAGAAGAAAGTGGAGTCGCTGCTGGATGAGATCGCCTTCCTCAGGAAAGTTCACGAGGAGGAGCTGCAGGAGATGCAGTCGTCACTGCAGTCCACGCAGGTACTTCTGTTGCAAACTTTACCAGCTCGATTATGCTTCACCGAGATTGTATAATTTAATGGCACTAAAGCATTGCATTATGCGCATGCTAGAATGTAAATTAAATCACCAACCTCTTGGTTTTGCGCAGTTTGACTGCATTCTGTCTTTTTGAAGTCATACGCACACAAGCCAATTTATGGCACGGCAGTTCACTACTTCGTGGTCCCACCCTTTTGCAGTAAGCCAATATGACCTGTGACAACTTATAGAAACACATTTTCCCCTTTAAGCCTATGCTACTGTATATTTACAGAACTGCATACCAACATTGTCAGACAGGTATTCATAAAAAAAAGTTTGCTGCATCATAAGGAGAAATATATTTAATATTGTTGAGCAATATGGGAAAACGATTTTTAATTCGTGATAGGGAACAATTGGCCATCATTTGCAAAAAGGGAGGGTGAGTGAAAAAGGGGAGGGGGGTTGAAATGCGCAGAAATAGCGCATCATAAGGGTGTGGTCTTCCCAAGGGGCAGTAGACAGGACAGGCCCCCTTACTTGCACTTCACACTTTTTGAATAAAATCCTTTTTTAACTGAAGCACAGCAATAATCATGTAAAACAAAGTTTTGCAGCAGCAACATATTCAAAATATATAATTTAATCTAATTCATAAATTGATATTTCCACTCCTGTATTTTCCAACTAAACTAAGGATATTTCAAGAACAGTGTAATCAATATAGTGTGAGATTGTTGCCAGGCAAATTTCTCCAGGGTATTGGCGCTTCCCTGCAAGCAATTTTACTGCCATGTAAGCGATCGACCGCACAGCAGAAGCTTGAGTCAGCAGTTAATCCTTCAGTTGAGTCTTCCAGCTGTCCGACTCAGCTTGTTAGCACATAGATCAAATGCACACTCACTTGCCACTCAGGTGAATCTTGATGAACCACAAGAGAAGCATTTGCAACACTTACTCCAAAATGATGATGATAAAACCGGAATCTAAAACGTCCTTGAAAAGTAAATAGTACAACCTTAAACCCTCTTCTGTCCAGGTGTCAGTGGAGATGGACATGAGCAAACCGGACCTGGCCGCGGCCCTGAAGGACATTAGGGCCCAGTATGAGAACCTGTCATGCAGGAACCAGGCCCAGGCCGAGGAATGGTACCGCTCCAAGTTTGCAACGGTGACCGAGGCTGCCGCTCGCAACCAGGATGCCATCAAGCACTCCAAGGAGGAGCTGACCGAGTACCGTAGGCAGGTGCAAGCTCGCACCCTGGAGATTGAGGCCCTCAGGGGCCATAATGAGGCCCTGGAGCGGCAGATTGCTGAGATGGAGGATCGCCATAACAATGAAATGGGAGACATGCAGGTATGTGGGAAGAGCTGATTACAAATTAAGTGTACCGAAATACTAACCCTGTCAAGCAAGTATCAGCTGCGATGTGGACGATCACCTTTTAGACGTTTAACTTGACCGTATGTCAATAAATGTGTTTTTAGGATACCATTCAGCAGCTGGAGGCTGCACTGCGCAGCACCAAAGGAGAAATGTCCCGTCACCTGCGCGAATACCAGGATCTGCTCAATGTCAAAATGGCACTTGACATTGAAATAGCCGCTTACAGGTTTGCAACATTGTCAGTAGGATTGTCGGCAGCCGTGCAACAATCAAATCAGTTTGTAGGAATGCGGAGACAGGAGGACTGATACTCAACTAACGTAGATGTAGGGTAGGCGCATATTCATGATGTAAAGAAATGGCAAGTCAATTTTATTCATATAGCACCAGTTTACAGGAAGTAACTTCACACATTGAAAAGGTCAAGAGCCGCATGGTGCACTCCATACATTTAAGCAAACCAAATGAACCCCACATGAGCAAGCACTTGGCAAAAAAAAACTCAAATTAAAACCAGGCTCTTTGGGTCGACCGAATGACAGAGAGAGAAAACAAAATGTAAGAGTTGAGCTACCAGCGAAGGGATAGGAGAACAATGGGCACAACAACAGCTGTATCAACAATGATCAATATTCCCATGATGACAGGAAGTACAATGTGGATGGAATCTGGCTTTATGATAATTTCATAGCATCAATTAAGTTTTGTCACACTTTGGGTTCTCATTTTCATATATTTCACTGTAAATAAAAAAAAATAATAATAATACGTTAGGTGAACTCAAAATGTCAAGGCACCTTTTGTACAACAAAATTTTCTGTTTTGCTGTTGTGAAAATTGGCTTTACCACATTTCATAGATAAATGAGAGTTTACAGAACCAACCACACTAAACAGGAAGTCAACCCCGAACCCCCACCCCCAAACATTGATAATAATATGTTCTACTATAGTCTAAACGTCATATCCTGATTAATATTTTATTTGTGGAATATGAGTTAAGCAGCAAAATCCACCCAATTTTATCCATCTCACACTGTCACTGAAAATGACATCAACAGTAGCCCAGGGCTCAGGTAACGACCAATCATGGCTCAGCTTGCGTGCATCACATGACCAATTCAATCCAATCCAACTTTATTCATAAAGCACTTAAAAAACAACACAGTCAACCAAATTGCTGTACACAAATCAAGAAAAAGTGCAACAGCACTAAAATGAGTAAAACAATAAAAAAACAAAAAAGGCACAAAAACTAAATATAACAAATAAAATGAGTAAAAACAATAAAATAATAAACTCAGAAAATAGATAAACCATGATTGGTTGTTACTTGAGCACTGAACAACTTTGGTGTCATTTTCAGTGGACAGCAAGGAGCAAAATGGCCGCCCCTGAGATGGATAAAAATGGTTGGATTTTGCTACTTAATTCATATTCAGCAAACACAATATTAATCACAATGCCGCACATACAAGATATTATTGTCAATAATTTTTGGGGGGGCTTGACATCCCTTTAAAGATAATAAACAATTTGTTTTGTAGCAAACGACTTGCTTGCTTTATTGTGCTAATTAACCTTGTTGCCATAAATGTCAATAATTAACATTTTAAAGTTGCTCCGATTTACAGAGACAGTATGTAGATTTGATTGATTTTTCTATGTTCATTTATTATTTTAAATAATATGCGCACAAAAAAAGTTCTACCACCTCAACGTACATTTTTTAATGCAATCATAGGTCGACAAATGGTGTTTATTTTTGTGTGTGTGTGTTTTTTTTAGCAATGGTTTTAATGTAATCTATTTCACTGGTGTGTGTAGGAAACTGCTGGAAGGCGAGGAGTGCCGCCTCAGCTCCGTGGGCGGTGCCATGGTGCAGTCCGGTTACCCCGGCTTCTCCTACATGTCGTCCCGCATGTACTCCCTGGGAAGCTACAGGAAGTCCAAGCCAGAGGAAGAGGAAGAGGAGGGAGAAGAAGAGGACGAGGAGAACGAGGAGGAGGGGGAGGATGAAGACGAGGGAGACGACCAGGAGGGAGGTGATGCTGAGGAGGAGGAGGAGGAGGAAGAAGAGGAGAAGCCAAAAGGGAAGGATGAGAAGGAGAAGAAGAAGGAAAGCCCCACTGAGAAGACCAGCAAGAACTAAACTGCTTGTGGAGTTGTCACCATCATCATCATCGTCATCATTTGTCATTGTTCCTGCTTATGAGATATAGTGACCAGTTACGCACACACAACATTCTATTTTTCACTTAGTCAATTTGCGAGGTGTTCCTGTTAAAAGCCGAATCAGCACGTGCAAGAGAGAATGATGCTGCCAAGATATTCCATACACTTCAGACATAGATTATTTGCTCTATATGAATAATGAATGTGCCAATCACGACCAACAAGAATAATCAAATCCTGCACATACTGTACTAGCACACACCCTTAAAGACAAATGCACAAAGCATGACACAAACAGCCAGTCCAACTTTTACGGTGCTATTAGATTTTGACAGATAAAGGTTGGCGGACATTTTTTCTTAAATCATAGCACTACCAGCTAACATCAGCTTGTCATCCTGTCATCTGTAAAGCAAAATGAATTGCTTCCATTTGAGTCCAACCTTGTGTGTCCCGCAGCGAGGGATAAGCTTCATCCCGGGCATCAGTGTCCCGTTCTCATCATGTTCTACTACGAGAGAGTTAGAGAGAGAAAGAGAGAGAGAGAGAGAGAGAGAGAGAGAGAGAGAGAGAGAGAGAGAGAGAGAAGTCAGCATTCACCTTTTCCATTGCAATATCAAAACGCAGCAATAATGGCAACTCATCAAGTCTAGTCAGTGTTTTTATTTGCTTGAATGAAGACATTGGTAGCAGTGAGCTATCTCTCTGTGCATATTAAAAAATGAACAAGCGTGAAACACAAACTACATGTAACTTATCACTACACTGGCCCGCTTCCTTTCTGTTCTTTCCTTCTTTGTGAGAAGCAACCGCGGTTCGCTGTCTTTGTCAAACATGGCCGTATTTTTGTTGAATGTAGCATTGTGAGCATGGCTGAGTGACAGGCAGCTGACAGTGACACTGACAGCCCTCCACTCAGACTGCAAGTGGCAGATGGTTCAAGCTTCCACAAGTATGGTACGTACAAGGGCTATTTTCACCACAACCTTTTATTTGGACTCTCCTCTGTCGTCATGTCCCACACCCTTGCCCTGCGTTTTCCTCGACAAATGAATGAAACAAGAGGCACAAATGCATGGCCTGACTCTCAGAGCTTGAATACTGTACATATGGTTGGAAATCATCATTTGCTTGCTGTGTGTTCAATTTAAACTTGCCTTAACCATAACTGAAATGATCAAATACAACACATCTCACCCGCGTCGTACCTAATGCTGGAGTAGCAGAAGAGTATGGATATTTTGCCAGTTGATCTGCTTAGTACATGACCGTGATGTACATGCTGCTAGCTCATGCAGTGATATTTCTCTCAAAGCCAAATAAAGCCATTTATTATCCAAACGTGTACTAAGATTTTTGTCTTTTCTGTTACGAGCATCTGTGGAACTGAAATAAATGCAAATACAAAGATGTGTAACATATCTTTGCATGATTGTTTGGGATTAGGAGTAATTTTAAGATTTTAGGCATGTCCAAAGATATTCATAAAAAATAGCATTGTAATCAGATAGCACAGACCTGACCTGTCTTTTCTCACCATCTCAACCACAAGGACTTTATCAGTGCCCACTGCCCAGTGATTTATTTTCCCCTCCTGAAAACAATCACTATAGCTACAGTATACGAGAAGGAAAAACTATTTGGAGGGCAGAGAAGTTTTTTCACCCCACATTTTGACAAGTTATGAAAATCAGTATTCTATAATTTACTGTAAAAAATATTGATTTTCTCTTTACTCACTTACGTAGATTTCAGTCTGTATTTCAGTACTTTCATTTAAGTAAAGGAGTTGAATCAGTACCTATTTAAATAGAGGTTTTCCCTTTTACGGAACGCAGAAAAAAGAATTTTGACTCGCTACTGCCACCAGTAGCCAAAAAATGAAACTGCATTTTCCCTTCTACACTACACAATACAATACACACATGACATCACATCCGCAGACACAGGGCGGGAAATTTGAACCCGTATCCTGCCTGAAAACTATTGGCCAGAGGTTTGCATGCAGGAGTTTCCATTATAAACAGTAAATGTGTTAATCTACTAATTTAAAAAATGTTTCAGTCATAAATGGTCATATAAAAAGGATATTGTAAAGATATTTGTTGGGTAAATTGTTACAAAATGCAGTTTTAAGTATCTGTACTTCTACTTACTTGCCTACAAAGTGTGACTCTTTTCTCCACTTCTGTTTTGTGGTCATGCACCAACCAATAAAAGAGTCCCTGCCAGAGGTGGGTAGAATAGTCTGACAGTACATAAACGTCAGGGACATATTGCAGTGTTTAATGAGAGTTGCTGACAGCTATCTTAAATTGAAATGTAGTGACACAAGTGAGAAGTGACGTTTACAGTCTTCAGAGCTGCCAAGTGTTATAGAGTGTCCATATTTTGTTATTGAAATCACCGAACACTGCTGCATTACACCCGGTGCGTCATTGCACATTAGCAGAAAGTGTAGCGGGTCCCGGTTGGGTGCCCGCTGGCAAATATATAGATAATCCTGTAAATATCAGAAATACGACACGTAAATGAGCGACGAGCGATGGTCACATGTTGCTCTTTGTCCATGCACTTGGATTATGAGCCATCCTTCTCCGCTGTACGTTACGTGGTCCCCGTGACACCGCAGGTTAGTGCTGCCACCCAGTGTTCATTTCGCAAAACAGAAAATCACCTCTCAATGTAAATAGACACATTGAAGTAAAACAATTACCATGAACCAAAAAAATGACTTTTGATGGAATAACTAAATAAATTACATTTCAACAAATTACTTTTGTGAGTACCACACAAGCTGGTAGAAAACGAGTCCTTTCAGCTGACATCTTGATGCTAACCTCGATAGCTGTTGTTCACATACGGCAACATTACGCCCGGTGTCCACTGAAATAATGCATCACTGCACATTCATTAGTAGCCTCTCACACACAACGAAGCCCCCGGTAGCATGCAGGGAAAAAAAGAAAACTGCAGAGCGCGTGCACGAGGGAGGCGGGAGTTGGGCAGGCGGTCAACTGGACTCTTAACTGACAGTTGCAATGTCCCATTAGAATGCAAAAACAACAGCGCCGTTTTCAACATTGACAAACCCTGCGGTTTTTCATTGGTACTTTTTCTTTGCGTGAGAAATTAAGTAAAATGTGAGAGTGTGAGAGAGGGCGGAAATGCGTGATTCTCATGCTTAATGCGTGAGTGTTGACAGCTCTGATCTAGATGCTAACCCCAATCGATGCTATGTCAGAACGCGGAAGAGAACACAAGTGAGGAGTTCTGAGAAGATCGAGTGTGATCTACAGCGACTAAATAATTTATTCGGCCAACAAAGTGCCATAGCAAATTGTTTGCGCCTGAAATGAGATGGAATAAAACCCCATTTCAATAAGCAATGTGATGTCCCGGTTCATTTGTCTTTCTGTCACTGGTGCTGTTAAAGTCACAGGTTACCGGCTAGAAGTTGTTGACTTGTCTGTGTGTGTATTTTTGTGTATTTTGTGTAACTGTTTTAGTTGTTAGCTGTTTGTTTTTCTTTTCTGAATGGCTTCCTATCGGTAGCAGGTGCTGTTCCATGTCTCTGTCTTTTTTACGCAAAAACGCATCTCTGGGCAACCGAAACAGAATTAAAGAGTACCAAATTCGCAAACACACTAAGCTCGATTTGCCCCGACACGAAAATGATTTTTATACCAAGCGCACGGGCGCCTGTCTATGAGAATAGAGCCAACGCTAGTGATAGATAAGCTATTGCCTCCGAGTGGGAACTTGCCTGCCTGTGTAACCCTGAGACGGAAATCGATGTATCTTTGTTTATGGGCCGAGCAGCGTGATGGCCACTAGGTGTTAGCAGCACCTCATCTCAACGTCTGCCTGCCTGCCTGGGCTGAGAAATAAGCATGGCTCAGATGGATTGCAGTTGCAGCTGCCACTGACAGCAGTAACAACTTAATCACAGCCACAGTGTGTGCGTGTTTGTATCACATCATGGGGACCATTTTCTGTGTTTTTACTATTATTGTGGGGACATTTCGGTGGTCCCCATGAGTCCCAACCTCTTTTGGAGGGTCAAAACTTGGTTTTAGAGTTGGATTTTGGTTGGGGTTAGGGTTAGGGTAAGGCAATCAGTTGTGATGGTTAAGGTTAGGGTAAGGGTCAAGAAAAAATGCATTATGTCAATGAGATGTCCCCACAAGAAATGTACACCCAACGTGTGTGTGTGTGTGTGTGCGCGCGTGTGTGTGTAAGTGTGTGTGTGTGCGTGTGTGTGCGTGTGTGTGTGCGTGTGCGTGAGCGTGTGCTACTGAATGCAAAAAAATCCATTTTGAATCGCTACTGCCACCTGTTGACGAGAAAGGAAACTGCAAATACCCTTTTTTAAAATAAATAAATAAAATAAATGCTTATAAATTTAAATACAACTTTACATTCTAGAACATACAAACATGTCTTGCAAAGATACCTGACAAAATATTTGTTCATTTTAACGATGGTACAATACAAGAAAAATAAATAAATAATAAAATAGACATTTAACTGTAAATACTTTTTTTTTTTTTGCATTCGCTCACACACAAACATGGTCTCCCATGCGAGCAAGCGAACCCACGCCAACCTGCATCGTAGGTAAGTGACGGTACCACTCCACCACCTAGAGCACAACTGTAAATTCCCTTCTTCACGTATACAATTCACACATGACGTCACATCCGTAGACGGGGTGCGAAATTCGGACCCGGATCTAGTCAGTAAACTATCGTTTAGAGCAGAGGTGGGCAATCTCGGCCCTCGAGGGCCAGAGTCCAGCAGTTTTTGGACGTTTCTCACTTCCAACACAAGCTGATTCCAATCAACGGCATCGTTATCAGTCTTATGCAGAGCTTGCTGATGAGCTGATCATATATCAGCTGTGTTGGAGAAGGGCACAAGCAAAACCTGCAGGACTTCGGCCCTCGATGCCCACCTCTGGTTTAGAGGCTTGCAAGAGTACACAATGTGAACAGTAAAATCTTCTCTCAGTGTGTTTAGATTTACCACTAAGAAGAGGCTGCAGTCCCAGAAGCATATTAGGAAAATGACAAGGCAGTACAGCGGAACCTGGATTTAACATATTAATGGGGTAGGGGATCATCTGTTAAAGCCATTTGTGTGTTGAAATTTAAGTACTTCTTTTCATCTCCTAAAAACATCCAATGCAGTACAGAACTTTTATTTTGTACTGTTTTTGTGACATAAATATCCCAAGTACAGTACTTTTTTTTATTACAAATTTTCTACACTTACAATCAGTCAGCAAGGCCAGATTATTGGATGTTCTAAAAGGTTACCCTGAGGGATTATCCTGTGGTATCCACTGTCCAATTTGTCCATTCAATGTGTTAAGAATAATTTTGTCGTTCTTGATATACACAAATAATTGAATTTGAAATTGAATTGTAGTAAAGTGGAGCTGAATTCATTTCAATTCTGAGAAATTAATCATCATCATATATCAGTGAGAATGACACTTTAAGCATACATTTTTTTTCCATGTGCACAGACTAACATAACATTACCATCATAATTTCATTGGAAGTACAGAGACTAACATTCAGTATAAATTTCCTTAATGTTGGAAAGCTTAGCAACTATTTCAAAGTAATGAAATGAATGTTGGGGCTGTCGTCGTCATCGGGGATTTGGAGATCTTCCCGAATGGCCAGTACATTTTCGGGTTGTTTTTAAGGGTACAACTTCATATAAGCCGTTGGCCTTCTTTTCCTATCTTGAAGTCTTATAATAATAACACAGTTATGGGCCTGTGAAGTGTGGGTACAGCCATGGACAGTGTCAGGGCGCAGATTTATTGCAAATTCAGGGGTCTGATCAATGCCGTGGCGTAGGCATGTCATGCGTTGCTTGCTCAAACATCGCCCTTGATCTGGTGGTGCCATTTGTGTGCTTCAGTCAGCAGATTTGTTGCGTGGGGAAGCATTTGCAAATCTCATCTCCTCTTTGCTACCCACTTGAGACTCTTTGGGATGAAACTATACTGTACATGCCAGGCATTATCATTTAATTACAAGACTCCCTTAAGCTTGTTATTATTTTAGGCAACTGAAACATTTACTTATACTGACCAGTGACCTTGTGGTATTATGTGCTGACTTATAAATTGACATAGTTTTACAACATTCCAATTGACTGTACTTTAAAAAATAACAACAATGTACTGTCAAGCCTATTATTCTATTTAAGTGCCATCTCTGCCCAAACACCCCTCCATCCTTCTGTCTGTCCATCTCTTCGCTCTCGCCCTCCACCTCCACTGCTATATATAGACTTCTGCATTGCAGATGTCCCAAAGCTCTGCAGAACTGGAGGAGCTGCTAAAGAGCCCCTGCCAAAAATGTACAGTTTTTCTAATCCATTGTGCTCAAGTAGGATATCGCTAGTCTGGGGCGCACAGAAGACTATAAATCTGCAATCTGTAAGCATCACGCTGCAGTGAGGATGAGGTACCACAGTCACACCTACTGCAGTTGTAATCACTGAGTGTGTGTGTCCATGCGGCTATTTCCTGTGACTAAATAGCCTGATTGGATTGGGGGGTGTTTTATTATGAACTTTTTAAAAATCTTAATAATGTAATTAGAATGTTTTATTTTTAAAACATAATTCACAATTTGAGTTTCAGTGTAATCTGTTCAAATTGTGATTGTTTACAAACTATAATAACAATTCGTTTATCAATTGATGCTCCCTGACATTATAGCTATATTAATTGTCGCCCACCCCCTATCTAGCTATCATCACACAGACTACAAACCAAGTTTACAACCCCCTGCTTTGGGATGTCAGATAATATCAAACCGTTGAATCTGCAGTGTCTGACCCCCTCCTGCTCATTTCTGTTGTAACGAGCAATCAAGTATTTATAACTGCTGACTGCTGACACGTCTGCAAACACGCTTTAACGCAAACGCTCGTTTGCAGCACTCAATGAACTATTGCTGCCACTCTGTGGTAAAAGTGAAAACTACAGTGGAAGCACCACCTCCATTAATAATTAATAGCCATTGGGGAAAAAAAACATTCAATATCTATCTATCTATCTATCTATCTATCTATCTATCTATCTATCTATCTATCTATCTATCTATCTATCTATCTATCTATCTATCTATCTATCTATCTATCTATCATACAATATTTTACACAGTATTGGTTTTTCTGCGCTTCTGTGATGTAATTCGCTGCCTCCATTATCAAGTTAGCAACATCGTAGCGTGTGTTGCGCATTTCCAGTAGTGTGGTGGTCTCTGGAGAAGTGGGTATACTCTCAACTTTTACCTTCTTTTTTTTTTTTTTTAAGTAGTCCAGAAAAAATGTCCTCTTTTTGAAACCGTGATGTAAGAATTAAAATGTTGTAATTTGTACTGTGGCAAACAAAGTATATGTTATAAAACAAATTACAATATTTAGTGAACAATGAATAAAAATAGTGAAAACCTGTCTGGTTAGACTTCAGTATTGTTTTGTGCTGTATCTTAAACTATTTTTCCCCATTTTTGTGTTTTAAATTAATTGGTACTTAAAATCACGTACCATCCTATAGCTACTATAAAACTTAACTAGAGCATGTAGCTAGTGTGTAACCGGCATCACCCAGCCCAGGAATCAAACCCACGTCACGATCAAGTATCCCGTGTATACAATTCACCTAAGACAACCGTAAATTTATGGGTTACAATTGTGGCACGGGGGAGGATTTGAAAGATTGTTTTCCTCAACATGACCCGACCTACTCTGCCTCCGATTGGCTCATCAGCCTACATGCCAAAAGTTAGCCAATCTAATCAATGTAGGCAGTGGGTACCAGCCAATTAGAGCAGGCCCTAGGTGATTTAGTGCCCTAGGCGAAAATGTAGATTGTAGTTCTCCCAAAAAAGGAAACATTTGGTCACCATAATTCACCATAGAGAAATACAGATTCTTAATCAATAAAACAGAATCTTGAGCAATAGCATTGCTAAATATTTACCAAGGAGTGTTAGCACACTCCAGTGGACAAAAACGGTAATGTTTTACTATGCAGTAAATTACACAATGAATATGAAATATAACAACATTAGTTAAACAATGAAACATTGCTCCAACACGAGCCTCGTTCCCTTCTCAGCCAGGTGCTAAAGAATCGTTCACTGAATTAGTTGTAAACTTCAGTTTGCTCCGATTTCCTGTGGCTCGCACATGTCTTCGTTGCACCTGGAAGACGGCGCTACAGTATGTCGGTTACTTATGTCAGTTCCTACCGGTTTATGAGACCTTTTCCTGTATCCTTCAAAATAAAAGTATCTACTATAGTATAATAGCACAATGAAACAACACAATTCTGCAATGCAAAAATGCAAAAACAAAAATATTAGCAGGATCATTTACATATTTTATTTTAGAAAACTTGAGGGGGGGAAATATTTGTTAGCTTTTTTTTTTTTTTGCCCTGCAATTTGGCACCCCCTCCACTAGATGGCGCCCTAGGCGACCGCCTAGTTTGCCTATGCCCTGAGCCGGCCCTGAATTAGATATAATATCCATTGTTGTGCCCGCCCCGCTCCGGTGGGCCTCCGGGCACTTCGGGCGGGCCCCAGTATCCGGGGGACGAGCCCCGCCGGGCTGGTCCCAAATGCCCGCCGGGGTCCCGGTGGGGTGGGTGGGGGTTTGGTGGGCAGGTGCGCCTCCCGCCCCCGCCCGGTTGGGGGGGGGCCCAGCTGGTCGCTCCTCTTAACTCACTGCACTAGTTTTGCACAATACATTTTAGACATAGAGGGCACATAACACACTTTGGGGGGGAGTGGGGTAGGGTGGAGACACCGTCTCCGCCCTGCAGCTCCCCTCCAATTTTAATGCACCACACAACGGGGGGCGGGGGGGTCATCGGTTGGGGCAGGCCGCAGTATGGAGCAGTGCTGCGGTCCCTTGTCCGTGTGCACCCCCCCCATTAATTTATTTTAATGCACCACATACGCTCATTGACATGCCTGGGAGGCGGGTGGATCGGAGCAGGGGGATATCATTTCCCTCTGCTCCGGTCCACCTGCCCCCAATTTTAATGCACCACACAAACACACTTATGTATATACACTGGGTGGGGTCACACTCACGGTTTAGGGGTAGAGTTCGCCAGTCGGCGAGCTGGCGAACTCAGTAACAGGGTTAGTTTTTCACTTAGATCGTTGGGGTGACGACCGGGGCCTCTCCCCGCTGGGCCTGGGGTTCGGGGGTGCCGCCCATCCTCCGGTGCCCCCATCTCCCCTTCTGCCCCTGGTGTTCTGTCCCTCCGCGTGGTTGGGGGTGGGATGGGCGCGGATGCCCTCTCCGCTCCGCTGCCCGGCCCCTCTTCGGCGCCGATGCCTGGGTGCGGTGTGTCCCCGGGGTCTGGGGGTCGGGGGCTGGTGGTTGGTGGTGTCGGTTGGTGGGGGCGGGGGGGGGGGGGGGTTACGGGGCGGCTTGGTTGGGAAGGTGGTGGTGGTGGGGGTGCTGGGGTGGGGGGGTGTCTGGGGATTTGGGGACCTGGGGGCGGTTGGGACTGGGTTGGGGTGGATGGCGGGGGTGGATGGGGGGCGGGGGGGTTGTGGGGGGGGTGTGGGCTGGTGGGGTGCCTGGTGGGCCTGCAGTGCCCTGTCCTGCTGCGTTGGGTTGGGGGCGCGGGCCGCGTTGGGGTGTGGGGCGCTCCTGCTCCTGGGTTTGCTCTCCGGCCGGTGGCCCCTGCGGGGCCCGGGGGTCGTCCTTTGGCGCTGCCGCGGCCTGGGGGGCCCTGAGGTGTTGCGCTTGCTCTGTCCCGGCGGGGGTCGACGGCTCCCCTCTTTGGTGGAGATTTTCATGCATGCCAGATCCACCACACCAGCATCTATCGAAACTCAGACACAATCTGTTTCTCCTTCAGGTCATTGAATCGGTGGAGGCTGGTGTCTGTGGATCTCACTCTGCTTCGTCTGTCCTTTCTACCTTTCCTCAGTTTCTCCTTTGGGCCCTTGAGGTCTCCCTGATTTGTTGGAATTTAGATGTCTCTGGGGTTAGTGAAGGACTCTGGTTA
This sequence comes from Vanacampus margaritifer, assembly GCF_051991255.1. NCBI lineage: Eukaryota > Metazoa > Chordata > Actinopteri > Syngnathiformes > Syngnathidae > Vanacampus > Vanacampus margaritifer. Next base: position 22,631,062 of record NC_135434.1, read on the forward strand.
GTGGCCCGGTGGGTGGTGTCTGGTCGGTGCTGGGCTTCGCTTTTCTTTCTTTTCTTTGGTCCCTCTTCGGGTCTCCTGGCGGCCCCACGACTCTGGCTGGATTTTGAAGTGTTCGGTTTAGGTGAACGGTATGGGTTTTTTTTTTTTACACGCACGCACGCACGCACGCACGCACGCACACATGCACACACGCACACACACACATCCACATACAAAAAAAAAAAAAAAAGGGAGAACAATGATGATGACATGTCAAATGATCAATACTGAGCTCTCCCAAAAAAAAAGAAAAAAAAAAAGATATAATATCTATATCTATATAATATAGATAATATCAGCGGAGGGTAGGCCATGGCTGAACGGTGTGCATCAGGGGGGATTTTGAAGTGGATTTACTGAATACTGACAGGAAAAGAAGTGGGTATACTCAATGTTGTCTGAAAAAGAAGTGGGTATTCTCCATATACCCGCATGTACCTTGGGCTACATCTCTGCGTATATATACCTTATAAATAAAAGCCCACCATTGAAAACTAAATACAGTCTACACAAGATTATAGTCATAATCTTAAAAGACTTAAGTCTGATATATTTTTTTAATGGAATGTGTAATTTAGCAAGATATATATTCCCTTCCTATAACATCCTCCATCCCCATCCATTTTTTTTTTAAATGAAGAGGTCACGCCTCCCATCCCCCAAATGTTTTTATCGTCAGAAGGGGTTGTATATAATTGATACATTTCCCTATTTTTTATTTGTTTTCTATGCAGTCAATGCGTTTGTAATGTAAATTGTTCGTTCTACCTATTTTGAATTACAGCTGTAGTTACATTATTAGACCAGCAGATAACAGCAGCTATTCTTTTTTAAATCATATTATAATGATGAATATGTCTCTGAATTCAGACTTTTGTAAGATGTTTGATGAGTGTAGGTTCCGTAATAAATAAATACAAAATAAAAACAATAAAATAAATAAATTGCACTGAATGGGATAAATGGGATAAAAGTTGTTTTATTTTTAAAAGTTAAAAGTTGTTTTATTTTTAATTGCATTTCCGAAAAACATATTCTACATGAGAGGGAGTGAAACTTTTTTGTTATGAGTGATACATTTGGACACGCTGTATTACAAAAAACACACAAACAAACAAACAAACAAACAAACAAACAAACAAACAAACAGAAAAACAAACAAAAATGTTTGTGTTATGTTATGTTATTCGTTCATGTTTATTTAAAATCCAGACATAATAATGAATGGGGATTAAAAAAAAAACATTAAAACAAAACAAAACTGTTCTACTGTTTCTGAAAAAAAAGTTTTATTTAAAAACTGTACACATAAGAATGTTTTCAATTAACATGTAAAAATTGCCCAGAATCTCTCTTGAGTCTTGGCTAATTGATAATCCAAATAAAAATGACAAATAGTTAAAGGACATGAAAATAAAATCACAAATAGCAATTTTATGGTGCATTAAAAGCATTTGCATTAGTGTCCAAATTAAAGTACGGTATTTAGAACCTGTATTTACACGGCATTGGATCAATACTAAATTTGCAGAATTGCACACTATTTGTTCAAGTCTGTTACAGACAACTGTTGGTGGAGAGTGCATTAGTCAGGAAGCATCTCTCCAACATCCATCCTTCCATCCATCCATCACGCAAACACCACACAGGTAGGCCACGCTGAGATTCGAACCCGTAACTTTAGAACTGTGAGGCAGATGTGCTAACCCACTATGCAGTATCACTGTTCTGAACAACATGAAGTGATTTAAATTTAAGTATTTAATATATTCTAATCTACAAATTGCCTGACCCATCTATCCGCCTGGATAGAACATTTATTTTGAAAAGCGGAAGTGAAGTTGCATTTCACTCCCATTTAATTCGGCGGGGTTATAACCTAAACTAAAACCGTGCAGTATTTTAACCAGAGGAAATCCAAGTGTCACGGAACCACAGGACCTTCGCCGTTATCGTTTGGTCGTGGTTTGCCAAGATGACAGAGCTGAGGCACCGTGGAGCCAAAGACACCGAAGCGACGTTACAACATCAGCCGTCCGAGGACAAGGTAACGTTAGCTTGGACGCGCTCCTGTCATTGCAATGTGATGCTAACGCTAGTTAGCCACCTAGCTAATTCATTTAGGACAGTTGCTCGCGTTTGTGGAACCCTTTAAATGTGAAAGGGGTGTTCTATTAAAGGCAGCTTTATCTTAAGACTCTGTTGTTGTTATTTTATTTATATAGCAAACTGATTCCGATCATATTGACTGTCGTCATCGAACAACAACAGCCAGAGTAAATTCAAAATGTGAAAATACAGTATCATACACCATCTACGGTCAATTATGCATCTCTTCTGTTCGTCAGTCATCCATAAACGTAGACCAGAAATTGTAGAAATATTTTCTTGGTTGTTTTTATGTCCACGGTTACTAGCCGCTTGAGAGTGGGCTGATAGGGTTTGCAACTTTGCCTTGCAACCTACACACACACAACGTTGTATTTCATGTTCATGTACACAGAGACAGGAAATGGGTTTTGTTGTTGTCAAATTGCGGGTGGAACGAGGAGGGGGCGTGGCGCTGCGCAGTGATGGATGTGGCACTGTGAATGATTAAGTTAAAAGCTTTTGCAAAAAAATTCAAATGCACCAGGAACATCATGAGTTATGACCTGTCCAAAAACAAATACCAATTGTTAACTGGACTGTCAAATATTTGTGTGAATGCTAAAAAAATCAAATGCTACCTAGTTCTGTAATAGTGGACTGTTGTATTGTGTGAGATTTCATAACAAAAATTATGTTTACGGGTATGAAGTGAGATCCATTGTGGCAAGTCTGTCACTGAAATACACAGTCAATGAGTCTAATTTGATTTCTCTAATGTAATCAGTGATACTACCAGGCCAGGGTTTGGGAATCCAAGTCTAGAATGTAAAAACCCTGAAACTGTTTGGTTTTACCCACAAGTGCTTCTACTCAACAGGTGGAGACAAGCTCGTTTACCTGCCAGTAGAGTAGAAGCCACTGTGGCTAAAGCCAATCTGTTGCAGGATTTTTACTTTCTGAACCTGGATTCCCCAACCCTGGATACACATCCAATAACAGTATTTACATGGTACTGTATTTGTGGGTGTGTATGATATGCTGTAAATCAACTCCTTTCTTTCTGACCTTGGTGACATCTTGTTGTAGACAATTTCTAGTCTTTGCACTAATGTACATCTGTCCACCAAGAATCTGTGACTCATGCTTCCACAGAGAGACTAACTTCTCAGTATTTCAAATATGTGAGATGATGCTAACATTTCAATAAACACTTCTGCGACACTGAACCACAACCATTAAGTGTTGAGTAAGACAGACCGGATTTCCGGAATTTAGAGGTACTGAATATTTTATGAGTACTATGACAGTGTCCTAGTAAATAATGAGTATCTTATTTTCTACTGGAAACTCTGTTTTGGTCTCTCTATCTGAATCATTGTTCTTCATTGTCAAGTAAATCACATTGCGAACGCAACTAGCGTTTTAGTTGGGGTCTTAACAAAATGTCAAACTGACCTTTAGATAAGAGTTGTATGTCATGGATTGTCATATTCGGTTGTTTTCAAGTATGTGTCTACATATTTTAATTTCAAAGCAGCTTATTATGTTCCATTTTTATGGTTGATACTTGATTGAAAACAAAATCACAAGCATATTTCTTATTTGTTTTATTTGTAAAGGGCCTACAGATTGTTTATGTGTATCATATCTAAGAGTAAAGAATCAGTAGAGAATGTTATTTTTTCCCCCCCTCTTTTTTATTTTATTTATTATTAGTATTTTTTTTAAATCATCAATTTAACACTCCAGAAACAGGAGCTCCAAGTTCCCTGCGGTCTAACAGGAATAATGAAGTGGGAGTACTGGTGGGGTGTTTATGTTAGACGATGGGCTATTTTTAACTCAAGCATCCTGGAAAAAAGGCTATTGTCTCCATGGGAACCACCAGATGTACAATGATTGATTTTTGTTTACTTGTCCATATCGAGTGGATTTGTTGTTATGATATGAATCAAATTCTACGAATATTCAATCTGAGACATTATTATTCCACCAGAATTTCTTGTAAAAATATCCATGTGAATGAATGTGTGTTGGATTGTGACATTAGCTTGCTGAGTCTTGCCTTTTATGTTGCCAGGAGCACATCACACCGCCAGTCGACCATCTGCTCTGTGGCGCTGACTCCAAGCCTAATTTGGTCACTGCAGCAGAGGGGTCAGTCGAGGTATGAACAGTTTGCTTTTTCTGTGTTGCTGTGTGTCACACATGATTGTTCAACTGAAGAGCGATGATCGGTGAATTTAGAAGGCATTCCTCTAGTGAGCAGCTTGCTGAAACTTATTGATTCAGGTCCAGGACATAGTTCCATTTTCTTTTCCAAAGGCAGAAGAAAATATACAGTATGCAATACTACTTGAATCATAAGCAGCTACATTGGGGACATTTTGTCAATCAACTCGCAATATAGTGAAACAATAATAAGAATTTATGGTACAGCAGGCATGTGTGTCACCATTGAATTGATTCTATGTGTGTTTGCTTTTTAGGGTTCAGATAGTGAGCTAAGGTCGGAAAAAGATGGCGGGACGGACAGTGACCTCAAAGTGGACTCAGGGGTCCCCGAGGTGCCAGTGCCACCTGATGACACACCAGAGGTGTTGAATAAAGCTTTGTCCGGACTCTCCTCAAGGTGAATTGACATCACCTTCCTTCCTCCTTCAGGAAGCCAAATGTTCATGTCTTCATCTCCTTTAGATGGAAGAACTGGTGGGTTCGAGGGATCCTTACACTTGCCATGATTTCCTTCTTCTTCTTTATCATCTACTTGGGCCCCATGGTGCTGATGATGATTGTGAGTATGACCGGCAGCAATGGAATAAGCATGTTGGAAGCTATATTAAATTATGCAGATATCTTTGTTTTGGATGTTGTTGCAGTCTTACACACAAACAAATGTCTCAGTTTTAGAATTAGAATGAATATTGGTTAGGATCTGGATGAAAGGGCGGCTACAGATAGTTCACAGCTTTCTACTTCAAATCAAACAAGTTATAATGCTTTATTTACTCATTCACTCCCAGCCATTTTCACTGAAGCAACTCCCTTTGCTCCCAGCGGTTTTACTGGATTTTGACTGATTTTGCAAGGCCCACAGAATATTGTGTTCTATTGATCAAATGAGTTAATCTGGATTATCCGTTTCCTCCCTTGTAATTGTGCGTCTCCTTGTATAGGTCCTGTGTGTTCAGATCAAATGCTTCCAAGAAATCATCACCATTGGTTACAGCGTTTACCACTCTTATCATCTGCCATGGTTCAGGACACTGAGTTGGTAAGGACCTACACATACAAAATTAAAAGTTTTTTTTTCCTTTTCTTCTTATCATATTGTTTTATATTTTGTTGCAGATTTGCTGAGGTTTGTTATTTTAACAGTTTTAATTTTTTTAGAGTAGGTATTAGTGTTTAAGTGAAAGTAGAAGTAAAGGACAGCTGCAGTGATGTACTGTAGAGCTTCAGATTTGTATACCCTGTGATGTTCAGCCTTATCGTGACATTAATCCTGCCTTGAAAAAGTATTCACACCCCTTGACCTTTTCCCTATTTTGTGACCATAGAAACCTGAATGGATTTTGTTCAATTTTTTTGTGACAGACCAACACAAAATAGCACCTACATAATTGTGAAGTGGAACGATAATGATATACTGTACAATTTGCAAAATATCAAGCAAATCTAAATCTAAAAAGTGTTTGTTTGTATTCATACCCTGGTCCTCTGATAACCCCTAAATGCAATCCAGTGCAATCAATTGCCATCAGAAGTCTTGTACAACTATGTAACATTTTCATTCCACCTCACCATTATATACTACTTTGTTGATCAAATAAAATCATAATAAATTTGTGGTTATAAGGGTATGAATACTTTTCCCCCCAAGGCACAGTACTTACAGAGGAATTATTTTGCAGCAAATTGGTGAAAGTTTTCTGACAGACGGCTTTCCCTTCTGATTCCCTGCTCAGAATCCAATGTCTTCCCATCAGGCGTGATGCTTTGCAGTTTCTTTTTCTGGAGATACTGAACGCATGTTGCTGCTGTAAACCACGTGAGATTAGCGTGTCAACACTCTTCCCAACAGGTACTTCCTGCTCTGCGTCAATTACTTCTTCTATGGCGAAACCGTCACCGATTACTTCTTCACGCTGGTGCAAAGGGAAGAGCCACTTCGCATCCTCAGCAAATACCACCGCTTTATCTCCTTTGCCCTCTACCTCACAGGTACAACACTTGACTCACATTAGCTATAGTTAGTTGTCATGGTAGTGGCCCGTAATCACTGGTGGCTTTGAGCTGCCCGGTTTTGTAATTAGTTACAGCAAGCAGCAGTTTGAAAGAGCGTAGACTGAAGATACCACATATCGTCACCCTCTTAAAATAATTGCCTACGTCATTTTTTCCCTTTTTTGTGTGCCTGAATCATCTCCTCATGATGCAAATGGATAAAAAAAAAAAATCCTGAAAAATCAGAAAACATGATCTTGGCGATTATTTTAAGAAGGCGTTGATATGGATTCACCTTGTATTAGATAAACAGGAATTTCTTGGTTTCTTTCCTCTTCAGCCATAAAAGCTTTGGGGCTAAGATAAAAAGCAAGCCTTTTTAAAAAAAATTCTAAGAGACAAATGATTTGTATTTCCATTTTATGACTGATCTGCAAGGGCACCGTCTCCTCAGTCCTCAGACTATTAATAGGATGTAGCGACCTTGAGGCACTCTGCTGCATATCAACATGGGCTTTTTAGCCAAAGTCAGACTATAATTAATTGGTTTATCTAGAGATGACCTGAATTGTGACTCGATTGCCTAGCCTGTAATGGGCATTGCATTGATGACCATGTTCACACTTCAGGTTTCTGCATGTTTGTGCTGAGTTTGGTGAAGAAGCACTACCGCCTTCAGTTCTACATGGTAAGTAGCATCCGGTCTCTTCTTAGCATCCCCCCTGAGGGAAGCTGGGTTATTAATGAGGCCTGCAAGAGGGAATCAGTTTCTGGAGGCGTGGGGAAGTGGTTGGCCTAGAAATGATTGGCAGGTTGTCATCTCAAATGCAAAAAAAAACAGACACCTTGCCTGCCCATCCTATGATTTGCACTCTTCAGTCATTTCCAGTGTTTCTTTAGATAATTGATGTGGAACTTCTAGCCTCTTCTCTTTAGCAATTTGCTTAAGTGTTGTCCTTGTGTTTTGTTTATTGCTAACTATTTCATTTATTATGTTTCCAATTTGCTTTGGGTTCAAAATGATCATTTCTTGCTCGTCTGTCTGGGTTGTTTACATTTTCTTGTCGGATTAAATTAGACATTGTAAGATGGAATGTTAAAAAATGGTCTACTTACTATAACTCAGTAGAATTGGTGAAGCAATCACTGCTGCTGCTGTTAAGGTCTATGATTTAAACACTTAAATATTCGGAGGTCGCATTTACGAACAGATTGGTTTATTACAAACCTTAACAACATGGCTGAATGTTTAAATCACTGATTTTCTTTTTGAAAAACGTGGCATAGTCTGTCATATCGCATAAGAAAAATGAAAATCGGTTGAATTTGGGAGAGTTGAGCAATATACAGTTATTTCAAAGTCCGTGCTCCATTGATTGTAATGTTATGAGTGATCGAGCAGCCCTGTCCCAAGATGGCCGCCCTGTGACGACATTACTTCACATTGGCTTTCATTTTACATCTGGCCTAGGGACTGCAAATGAAAATGTGCTTATCTTAGCTAACTTGGGCACATTTACATATTAAAATGTTGATTGATATGCATTATCCCAATCATAGACAACTCACTGTAGAAATTAGTACTCAAAATAAAAACGCAGTTGGCAATACAAACATGTTGATGTATCTTTTTCCATCAGTTTGGGTGGACTCACGTGACTCTGCTGATTGTGGTGACGCAGTCTCACCTCATCATTCACAACCTGTTTGAAGGGATGATCTGGTATGTAAACACTGTGCGCTGTACACATTTTGTTCAACTAGCAGAAAATGCAATACTTGAAGATGTTCTTTTTTTTGAATGTGCAGCATTCAAAATCATAACATGTAGAAATAAGGAGCAAAGGTGTTTACTTGTAACCCTTGCAAGATTTAAACAAACAATTTTCATTCTCATTGTGCTTTTTTTTTTTTTTTTACAGGTTTATTGTGCCAATTTCCTGTGTGATCTGTAATGATATTATGGCCTACATGTTTGGTTTCTTCTTCGGTCGCACTCCTCTCATTAAGGTTGGTGGACTTGGTGGTGCGCTGCTAATCCCTTCTTTCGTTTGATATGCTACATGTTACGCGTCTATTAAGGAGCTGTTCCACGTACTTGTACTGTGTCTTCTACAGCTGTCGCCAAAGAAGACGTGGGAGGGTTTCATCGGTGGATTCTTTGCTACCATTTTGTTTGGCATCATGGTGACTATTTTTTTTATGTTATCTTTAAGACAACTGTAAATAATTGTCTAATTCTCTTGTGTCTCTGTGTGAACCCGAACAAGTAGATTAAAACTTGAATGTTGAAAGCCATTTGACATCACACATCATGTGAGAATGGTTGCGGTTTCAAATCACCAAAACTATAGCTTGGTGAAAACATTGCTTCACTTTGTTTAGCCCTTCATTTCTGCTATTTGATCAGTTAAGCAGCATTCCTGTAACTAAGTAATCTGAAACCTTGATTTTTCTGGCAGCTCTCCTACGTGATGGCAGGCTACCGCTACTTCGTATGTCCAGTCGAGTTCAACAACGATTCCAACAGTTTCCAGGTGGACTGCGAGCCGCCGGAACTTTTCCAGCTTCAGGACTACACCCTTCCCAGCATCCTCGAGTCTGTCACTGGATGGGTGAGTCCACAGCATATGGCACAAGAAGCCTTCAGACTTGGATGAGCAAGTTTGGCCACAAAAGTGCAGTAGTACCATGACTTAATAGTAAGCTGACTCATTTCTGTCAATTTTATTGCTTTGTATTGTGTTGCAAGCCCAAATTTGAGTTCTAAGCAAGCCTCTCGTGTGGGCAAGGGGAGCCAATGCACTTTCAGCTGGTTATCAAACGGGGCAGCTCCACATCTCTGCCTCTGTCAGATAAACACTATCTTAAAATTTGATAAATCCTTGTATGTACCAGGCTTAAAATAACCTGATTCCAGTTTCTGATGTCACTCACTAGGCCATGCCCCATAAAGGCACACATCTGTATTAGAGTAATTACAGTTGATGGAGACAGTGTGTTTCCTTACACGGGTTGGGAGGGTTACTTTAAAAATGTAATCAATTACAGTTACAGGTTACCTGCTAAAAAATGTAGTTAGTAACGTAATCCAAGTACCATAATATTTAAGTAGTGTAACTGGATTACTTTTGGATTACTCCAATATTGAGTATGCTCATGAAGACAAAATAAAAATAATTATCACCACAATATATATTCTATACAATGTGCCCCTGCTATTTGCGGGGGTGATAGGGACCCGGGCAGCCTACAAATAGCAAAAATCTAATCTATGTGTAATTAAAAAGCATGTAGGCGATTGATTGATTGAAGGCCATATGCTGTTTTCGAACTGTCACTAAAAGCAACCACACCTGATAGAGAGATAGATAGATGTTATGTATGATGTTTAAATAGGGAATTGGTGGGAGGAAGATTTGTTTGGAAGGTGTAACTCACATTATGGTTGTAGGCTAGCTAGCAAGAAGCTACAGCGCGTAGTATGCCGCTGGAATCTCAGCTCAAACTTTCGCTCCGAGTAAATTCCAGTGAATACCGGTCGCCATTTCCTCTTCCCGTCCGTGAAGCTTTTTCAAACTGCCCGCGTGTGGAGGACACGACTAGTCAGTTCGTTCGTTCCCACCTCCTCGACATGTAGCAACGGTCCCACTTGCGCGGGCGTGCATGCGCTCTCCTTTGCTCTGTCCTTCTCTCTCTCTCTCTCTCTCTCTCTCGCACTCTGTCGCTCGCCCTCTTTCGCACTCTCTCTCATCGTAGAAATTGTAATCCCTCGAAGTAATCCCCATTTTTAATAAATGTACCTGTAAACTGATTACATTTTGTTTCTCCTGTAACTGTAATGGAATGCAGTTAAAAAAATTTTTAACCCTAGGGTAAAAAATGTATTCCGTTATGCCCCAAGCCTGTTCCTTACATTCTCTTATATATTTTTTCTACAATAGAGTGCTATTTTCCTTCAGTAAAAACATATATTAACAATGCTGGTGGATTTTCGGAGTCTTGAAGGGATTATGGGAATTTCAGTTAATCTCAATAAGGGAAAATTGATTTGCTATACGAGTACACTGAATCGGTCACAATACTGAATTGTCTCTGTAGTTGTGGCGTCACCGACTGTCTCCATCTAATCTTGTCCCACTTGTGTCTGCAGACCACAGTTCGTCTCTATCCATTCCAAATCCACAGCATCGCCCTGTCCACATTTGCCTCCATCGTTGGACCCTTTGGTGGATTCTTTGCCAGCGGCTTTAAGAGAGCCTTTAAGATAAAGGTACGCTGCTACTTGTTTCTCAACATGTTCATCAGATATTCAGCTGAGTAGGCATAGGCCGTTTACTGGCTTGGTTATTTAGTTTTTAAAAAGTCTAAGTTTCAATAACCGCTAATACTGGCTGTCACCCATAAGGGTTATGGGACTTCTAAGCAGGGCAAAATATGATTGGCTGCTTGCAAAGTTGCGTAAATGAGCAGCCTCTTTAAAGTTACACTGCAAACATGCCTGCCTATTATTTAAACTTAACATGGTTTATGTTTATTTTCTTCCATGCATAATATTCGATATTGTATTTAAAAATAACATAACATATGTTTAATAGGGAAAACAAAGTTTTTTATTTACACAAATATTTGTTAAAAATTGCTGTAATTTTAATAAACCTAATATTTTTGCTCACGCTTATCATACCAAAAGGATCTCATATCGGCCCATGCCTACTGCTAACATTTAAATTGAACATCCAGCTTCTGTGCCAAGGCAATATTAAATGTCTTTTTTCCCTCCAGGATTTTGCCAACACTATTCCAGGACATGGTGGCATAATGGACCGATTTGACTGCCAATACCTCATGGCCACATTTGTAAATGTCTACATTGCTAGCTTTATCAGGTAAATGCAATCAAATGTTTGTTCAAAACTCTATGGTCGTTTGCCAAGTCCTTTTATGAAGTGGCTGTTTTTGATTGGCTTGATTGCACCTCTCAGGGGCCCCAACCCTAGCAAGGTGATCCAGCAGCTCCTGGCCCTCCGCGCCGACCAGCAGCTCTACATTTTCAATTCTTTGAAGGCTCACCTAACAGAGAAGGGCTTGCTGCCTGCGCTGGAGGAGGCGATCGCTTAGAACGGTGACACTTCGAAGCTCTGTGGGAAACTTTTCTCTAATGAGAAAAAGAGGAAAATCAAAAGAAAAAGGCACCCTCGGGTCATTCCATTTCATTTGGGTATGAGTTGTGTGTGTTTCCATGCTATATGTGAATTACACATATTTCTTGGTTTCAGTACTGTACACTTTTCCATTCAAGCCTTTCAGTCTGTTTGTTGAACATCCTTTTCCACCTGTACACAATATTCTCTGTGTACCTTAATTGTGTTTTGATATTTTATTGTGCATCATTTTTTTTATTGCACTGCTCTCAAATGTCACTCACTGTATTGTTACCCTCTCTATTGAATTATTTTGTTGTGAATTTTAATATTTATACAGTTTTTATAGATCATCTCTGTTGTAGTACAAACCCCAATTCCAATGAAGTTGGAACATTGTGTAAAACGTAAATAAAAACAATACAATATTTTTTTCAAAACCTTTTAAAACTATATTCAATTGAATACAAAGAGAAGATATTCAATGTTGTCACTGATCAACTTTTTTTTGTGTGGCAAATATTCACTCATTTTGAATTGGATGCCAGCAACACCCTCCAAAAAAGTACGTGTTTCCTTTTAACAACACGCACTGTTTGGGAACTGAGTACACTAATTGTTGAAGCTTTGTAGGTACAATTATTTGCCATTCTTCTTGATGTGCAACCCCTTGTCTTATTTTGCGCTTCATAATGCGCCACACATTTTCAATGGGAGACGGGTCCGAACTGCAACGAAGCCACACTGTTGTAAACACGTGCAGAAATAAACGGGGACGTTTCTGAAAAGTCTTTTTTGCCCGGAGGACGCCAAGCCCATGATTTCCAATGACAATTTGTCATGTGGACTCATCAGACCACAGCACATTTTTCTACTTTGTATCTGTGCATTTTAGATGAGTTTGGCCTCAGAGAAGCTGGCGGCATTTCTGTGTGTTGTTGATATATGGCTTTTGCGTTGCACGGTAGAATTTCATATTGAATGTTAACCTGGTCATCTGTGGAATGTTCCATACAGGTGTTTTTTGAGCATTAATTTCCCAGTCTTTTTTTAAATTATGGAACATGTTGCAGGCATCAAATTCAAAACACAAGAATCTTTGTGAAAATAATGTTTATCAGTTAAATGTCGCCTTTGTAGTGTATTCAATTGAATATAGGTTGAAAAGGATTTGCAAAAAAAAAAAAAAGTTTTATTTTTGCTTTACACAATGTCCCAATTTTATTGGAATTCAAGTTTGTATGGCTGGGAGTTTTGTTTTGTTTTTTTGACAGATAATTATAACTGTCTGTGTATATTTAATGGTCTTTTCACTGCCACTCATTTCACAACCTGAACCCCATCATGCGTTATGTATTGTCATCCGGAAACATGAAAGTTAAGTCTGAATGGTTTGGCAGGGTCAAGGGTCAGGAAGTGCTACGTATCTACAAAGTAAATCCAATCTTTGTTTGTGTGGAGCACAATTTGAGGTCAATGCAGAGGGACGGAGCACCACGTTTGTTACTGACAAATTCTTTATTAACCAGATGAACACAAACATGTTGTTTTTGTTAGATGTTTAGCTTTTGTTGTGCTAGTAATTTTATCTGTGAAGTCAGACATATTCAAGGTTTGTGCATTATGTTCCTATGACTGTCAGTTGTAATTCTGATGATTCCTCACAATGCTCAAAGGGAACATTTGGATCCTTTCACTGCCATAGTTTGACCGATATATTGAGCGCTTGACAATAGTGAATGTTTTCGTAAACATTTCAACGGTGCATTACCCAGCAGTCAAAGTTCATTACCGCTTCAATAAATACTGCCAAGGTTTATGTTAAATTGTCAAATTGAAAAAAGTATTCTCCCACCGTTGGGGTCACCTACTGCCATTCTGGTTATGTTTGTATTTTGTAGTTGCAGAATATTTGACAGTAAATGCAATTTGTAACAGCTTAAGGATAAATGCACTTACATTTAAAATGACAGTGTGGTGGTGACTAACTCAAAAATAAGATTGCTGTTATTGGACATGTTTCAAGTCATCCTTTAGAGCTTCAAAACTAGTATGCTATTTGTGTTATTTAATTATACCAACCAACCAGAAATGTTCTTTGAAAGTACTACTTTGTGTTTATCTATTTTATGTTATTGATTCATGGGAAGGTGCAGTGGTGTGGATTAGACCCACACGGAGATGACATGTTTACATTAGTAATATGGATATTGAGGGGTGTTGGCTTAAATGACAGCATTCCAGGTCAAAGTCATCAATTAGTGGCGGTGAAGCTGAAGATGAACCTTTTTAACTCTTACATCATACTTGCGCCATTGTTTGTGCACAGACATTTGGTCTCTATGTTCTGTTACAAGAAACATTTGCATTGTCAAGTCCAAGACTTGCTAAAATAGATTTATGCTGAATCTCGGCGATATGTATTTAGTTCAAGCCAGATAGGAATGTAGCAGAGACATGCTGGTCACTTTTTGGTCCCGTTGTTCTCAAGTCAGTCATATTATTGACCAGCTTATAAATGTGCAGTCAACCTTTTCAGAACATGACCCAGACATGAAATCAATCACATCCTGAATAAGATGTCCACCAAACTTTTTTTTCCGCAGTCTTTGAATTCAGGCTCAAATCTTTTTTTCTTATGATACACTGAAACTAGGCGAGATGTGTGTTCTTTTGTTCAAATATAAGTCAGACATGTCATTCATACTTTCCATTGGACAATCGCATAGCCACGTGTAAGTTTATCCATAAATTATTTATTTCAGCAACTTCAAAGTTATATTATACATTTAAGATTTTAGAGCTATTTTTGGTGTGCTTCAATATTTTGTATAGTGTAAGGGAATATTTAAAGTTATACTGTAATTTAGGAAAGTACATTGCAATAGCATAGAAGTGTGCGCTTTGTTGCAATGAGCTGTTTGTTGACTGATTTGTTGGCTTTTCTGTGCTCCCGTTGCAATGCAGTTAGACGCTACACAGATACTACTGTTGTGCCCTTTCATCAGGACTTTTTTGTTTTTCGTTTCTCTTTTTAAAGTTCTGAGTACAGTATAGCGTTTGTGTCCCTGTGATGTTTTTTTTATTTTTAAATCAAGCCCTGTCCTTGTTAGAGGCAGCCACTAGAGAGAGCAAGAGCACTCCTGCTTATGTTAGAAGAAACATTTGCCAAAAATGACAATTTCAAAATATATTTAATTTCCTACTCATAGCACGTAGGGGAAGACTCATGACTTTAACTATAATAAATCATTTGTGTAACACACGGAAAAGCCATTGTGGACCATAATTACAATACTGCCAAGCAGGACCTCTTAAAGAATGTATTAAGTTGTGCAACATTTCTTAGCCACATATTGTTTGCTCGCCTTTGAGGATTATTATTATTTTTGCTCCCCTGTAAATCAGTCTGAGTTGTATTCTTCTTCAGCAGTGGAGTGCTTTGTGTTGATTGTGTATATTTGTCTATAGAAAGAATCTTAATGCTAAAATGTACTTTGCCTTGTCGGAAAATAAAAATATGCTAAAGACGCTATTGTCTATGTGTGTTGTTTCGCTTCCCTTATGTAATTTATTCACAGCCTCATTCTACAGCATCGTTGATGATAACCGAGACTCCATTGCATCTTTGTGCAGAGGTGTGCAGCAACATGATCACTATCGGAGTCTCCCCGAAAGACGACGAGCGTTTTATACAATTATATCGAACGTTTTTGTCATTTCAAAAAGCCTGAGCATTTTCATGTATCACTTCTAAAGAAATTTATACCAAAAAAAAGTCTAAACATGAAAACAAATTCTGAGGAAACATGAGCGTTCGAAATGGTGAGAGAGAGAGAAAAAAGATGAACACAGGAAGCAGGAAGTTTGATTTGCGATATCTGCCTTCTGTTTGGATGTGTGTATGGTTGTTCATGTGTGTGTGTGTGTACAATTAAACACAGACCTGTGCTATAAATTGAGGACTACAGTATGTCTTTGAAACTACCTCGCAACTGGGATTTCAGCACCTTCAAAGTTGAGACAGCTCGCATTGGTAAGCCGGTGGCCGTGCTGCCTTTATGGACAGCAGGACCACTACACTTGGTTAGCATTTCAAACTTTAGCCATGCTATAACTAATAAATTCATCTTCAATCAAGCACGGAGTGTAAAAAGAATACGATATTTGTTTTGGATGTTGGCCTGGAGAGCCACAACGTGGGTCAAATGCATTACAATTGTATTAGAGAAAGGACTTCAATTTTGGCCATTGATCCAAATGCTGTACTGTGATGGTAAAATCCTTTAATGTATTACTATTTATTTTTCACATTTGAATATGTAAATATGTTATTTTGTATTTTAATAATCCTCAGCTGTGTATAGAATTTGTCATACTTAAACGGTACTTTTGTCTGCGTTATTGGCATCCCTTGCAACAACACACCTTGTCGCCTGAGGTGTCTTTAATTGCAACATTGTCATAAAGGAGGTTTGCACACATGTTCTAGCTAACTTCGTGCTGATTTAGACTGAATGGGAATTTACCACAATCACAGGAAGTCGTATCCTGTTGAACTATTTGTTGCGCCATTTGGAAGTTGTGAGGGTCTTGCTTTATTTTGAAGTCAATAGGGATTCTTATATATAGTCATTTATGAGTGTGTTACAGTTCTTTAATTTATATCGTAATCTGGATGTACATTTGAGTGAGTTAAACTCATTGCAGTGCATTGAGAGGCAATTCATTTCATGACATCTGTAACTAAGTCATAAGTCATTTATGTAAACTGCAACACCCCCCGCCCCCTCTTATAATCTCAAGAGGAAATTGAAAGACAGGTTGGAGGAAAAAACACCAAACAGGTGCACATGAGCTGCTTTAGTGAGCCACATCAAATTAATCTGGTTTCCCGGTCATAAATCTGGCTCTGTCTGAGGACGTGAAGCCCTCTAAATGAAGCCATCACATTGCCGCCTAAAAGATGAACTACTCATAGAGGTGTTGGGCCACAAAGTATTGCCCGTCTTATTACAGTGACATCACTCACTTCATGCAATAATAAGTATAACATATAAGAATATACAAATAAAACACAAATTTGAAATGTTACGGCGGTTGACTTAGCCATGAATTTCAGTTTGTGGTGTGACTGTGTTTTGTCTGTAATCTAAAGAAAGT
Source organism: Vanacampus margaritifer (assembly GCF_051991255.1). Lineage (NCBI taxonomy): Eukaryota > Metazoa > Chordata > Actinopteri > Syngnathiformes > Syngnathidae > Vanacampus > Vanacampus margaritifer. The sequence goes on from NC_135434.1 coordinate 22,647,726, forward strand.
GATGGTTTTGAAAATAAGACCAAATCATCTTTGAGGTTACAGGTGGAGGCCAGTGGGCAGTAATAAAGCAGCTTCCTGTTTAACCCAGCAAGGCTGTACTTCTTCTTTTCACAGTGACACAGTGAATTAAACAAGCATTACTGCTAACTGGGCCTGTCACACCATATTTGCTATCCTAACCGTGTCTGCATCATACCAAGTACGCCTTGACCTCACTTCTTTCATTACGCCAATGATTGAAACTATGACACAATCTTCAGAATAGGTTTCATTTTGTGCCACTTTTTGCTACTGCACAAGCTGGCTGCATCATGTATTTTCCAAATGCAATAATATTGCTACTAAACAGTAACAGCTTTTGTGTGCAGGCAGCTTAACAGGAACTTGGTCCGCACAAATATGCAGTTTCTATTCACACTGAAAGTATAAGCACAAAACATAAATAAGCCCCTTCACCCTTTGAGGCTGTTCACAGCCAAAAGAGGAAGAGCACTGCAGCAGTCAAGTTTCTGTTACTTTTCTGAATTGTTCATCTTGCCATTCGCCGTCTGTTTCCCGTCTTTCAGCGCGCTCCAAGAGCGTATTGCCCGGTGAGGGAAACTCAGGTCCGACTTCGGGCTCACCACGCTCCCTTAAGTCCATGGAGAGGCCTTTGAAGGCTGGCTGGCTCAAGAAACAACAAAGGTCACTCGTGAAGAACTGGCACCAGCGATATTTTGTGCTGAGGGGGAGCACTCTAACCTACCACAAAGATGACCGCGAAACGACCATCCTGGTAAGAAAGGATGCTTTATTTGGACTTTATTTAAATCCGGCAAAGGAGTTTGGACACACCATCTTGAAGTCATCAGAAAGAATAAACTACTAAAAGTCTTAGGAACTCATCTTGATCAATCAATCAATCAATCAATCAATCAATCAATCAATCAAATCAATCAAATCAATCAATCAATCAATCAATCAATCAATCAATCGTTTTTAAACAGCTGTATGCTTCCAACTTTGTGGGAACAGTTTGGGGAAGGCGCTTTTCTGTTCTAGTATGACTGCCCTAGTGCACAAAGATGGTCCATAAAGACATGTATGATTTTGGTGTGGAAGAACTTTCACACACCTCAACCCCATACACCAACTACTGCCTGTCCATATTTCACACAAGCTTGAACCCACCCCTCTTTGTAGGGCTCTACATGTTAATAAAACATTTCTTTTTTTAACTCATTCACTGCCATTGACAGCTATAGACGTCAAAATTTCATTTGAACAATTTCTATTAGTTTAACATTTTTTCCCACTTTTGTTAACAAGAGTATGAAAACCTAGAAAATGTTTTCATTGTACATTTAGAACAGAAATAAAATTTGTTAACTAGTGAAGTCATGCGATTAATTATTATTTTTTTTAAAAATCGTCTGTGTTTTAATAATCTTTTCTTTAAAAAAAGATTATTTAAAAAAAATACAATAAAATTACAAATACTTAAAAAAAAGAAGAAAAAGAAAAGACTTAAAAATTCAGGAGTCAGGCGATTAAAATTTTTCGTAATTAATCGCATCACTTTACTATTTAACTCACAATTAATCTGTTCTAAATGTACAATATATTTTTTAGGTTCTATACCCTTGTTAACAAAAGTGGAAAAAAATCTTAAACTAATAGAAATAGTTCAAATGAATTTTTGACGTCTACAGCCGTCAATGGCAGTGAATGAGTTAAAGAAGGCCGGGATGTCATAGACACATTATTTCAGGTATTATCATACTGTATGATCAAGAAGGTCTATTATTTTAGTATGCCCACATCAAGTCATCTCAAATGTTGAATTAATCAATCATGACTTTAGTTTAATGCCTGCACTAACCTCGAGCACCTCTAGGGGTGCCACATCTTTTTTGGGACTATTTTATAAGGATAGTTTTTACAGAGCGTGCTTGGTTGAGCAGCACTATGGAATCATCAAAAACCCAGAATTAACTAAAGTGCAAAAAGTAGATAAAGTGACAAAGAACCACACACAACTCACCAGGACATAAGTGACAGGAACGATAAGCAAAAAGCAAACGAGACAACAAAGTCTGAAAAGATACAGAAACTAAATACAAGCAAACTAACGAGACAATGAGGAACACCTGGACAAGGCATATGTGGGACCAGGCCGACGAGCACAGGTGGACACAAAACCCTGAGGAGACAAACCACAAAGAAAAGACATAACATGAAAGAAAACTCAAATATAAACTACGACAATAACAGACGAAAAACCTCAAATATCAGTCGATAATCTGAAGGTTGCTACATTTAAGAGATAACTTTGAGTTCAGTTTTTCCATTTTGAAAGTTTTTTTGATTCAAACACACACGTTACAATACACAATCCAGTTCTTATGTGCACGTTTGTCTTCTACGCGTTTCTATTTTTTTGTCCTACATTGGAAACAATAAATTAGGATATCACGGAAAATTGCATTTCTAACTCGTGTTTTATAGTTACTTCACACAGAGTTAAATAATTAATGATTTTAGAAATAATTTTGATGATCATAGCTAAGAGCTAACAAAACCCCAAATTCACCATGTCAAGCAATGTTAATATCTATATAAAACAATCACAATGCTTTTAGAATATAGACATCTACTTCTGAATGTGTTTAATGAATTTGTTTACATATGTGTTTAACAGTTTGAAAAGAACTCCTGCAATCATTTAAAATATTTGTACAATAGTCTCTACTAAATGGTAAGTCAGGTCAAACGGTAACAACCAATCACCTGTTTTCTGGGTTTGGTCATGTCACGTTACAAGTTCAGCCCTTTGGCACTGTGATGTCATTTCCAATCCACAGCAGGAGGCAAAATGGCCGCTCACCTGAAATGGGTAAAAATGGGTGGATTTTTCTGCTTAATTTGTATTCCGCAAAAGTAATATTAAACTAGCGGTGCACATAGAACATATTGTAAATACATTTTCTTGACTTCCCATTTAAGATTCTCCTGTAGATTGGCTCATCTCTAGTGGCTTTACATTCACTGAGTGTTTGTCCATGCCTCTTGCTTCACCAGTATTTTGGTGTGTTTTTTGTAGGGCTTTATCCAGCTTCAGTTCAGCAGGGTTAATGAACTGCCCTCAAACTCAGATGAGCCAGGGAAGTACATCTTTGAAATCATACCAGGTAAGATTTGTACTCAAGAAATACTAGGTAGTTGCTACCTACTACTTTCACTCCATGTTGTATACACAACACATTTCCAATAGTTGACCTTTAACTTCCCATTTTGTATCCAAGCATACAGTATAAAAGGATGAGTAATTCCAGACAGACATGTGGACAGATAGATCCATTATTTGACCTTGCTTTGTACCTAATATTCAGTCAATCTTTATTTACGGCAGGTACAAGTGCAGATAAAGAACGATGTCCTCATGTGTTCATGGCCAACTCCCAGACTGATATGGGCGAGTGGGTCCGAATTCTGCGCAGGGTCATCGGTGTTCCGAGTGGAGGTTAGTCACAGTAATTAAAAAAATAAAATAAAATACAGTTGTAGTTTGTAGTTATTGTCTTCTGACTTAACAATTTTTTTGTTTTCATGTAAATAAAGATGAGCCAAATAGAGGTGTGAATTGCCTTAGTACCTGGCGATTCAATTCATTTCACGATTCATAGGTCACAATTCGATTCAATACCGATTAAACCCGATACGAATCTATAAATTGATTATTGCGATTTTTTTTTTTTTACTCAAATTTAGAAAATACTAATCAGTAAACTTGTACATGTACACTGTAAGATTTGTATGAAAATGTATTTATTTATTTGAAAATACAGGCTTATAACTGAGCCACTGCATTTAACAGTCTTGCAGTCTGTTTTATTTGAACAGCACTGAAATAAAATATTAAGGCTTAATGTTCCATTAATATAACAATCTTCCATGCTTAATGTGTGAATCTTAACCCTAAGTAAGACGTCTTGTTGAATATTTCCATAAAAAATTGATGTTAAAAAAACGATTCCGCCGCATATCGAATCAATTCGAGAATTGCCCGCTGTAATATCGCAATATATTGCAGAATCGATTTTTTTCTAACACCCCTAGAGCCAAATATAATCAGTCCAAGATGTTAAATGTCTTGTGTGTCATTCCAGTGTTTGGAAAAAGTCTGCGGGACACAGTTATGTATGAGCAACGTTTCGGGCCCCAGATGGTGCCCATCTTGGTCCAGAAGTGTGTGCAGTATATCCGAGAACATGGCCTAAATGAGGAAGGCATCTTCCGTCTCCCTGGCCAAGACAACACTGTCAAGCAATTCAGAGACGCCTTTGATGCAGGAGAGAGGCCGTCCTTCCCAAGGTCACACACTTCCACTTGTCTTACTCCACTACCATTCCCATACCAGTCGTCCTCATTAAGAGTGGTGAGCTGTAAACCCGAACGTTCAAAATAATCAAATAGATTAAGTACACAATACTCAAAGTTTTATGAAAACTACTACTAACTTAAATTTTTTAAGTTGGTGTAACTTTATATGCTTTTATGAGTAATTTGTACGAAAAAGTTTTGATTAAATTGAACTATACTAGTTTTTGGGTAACTTAAAAACATAAATAAAATTTAATTTTAGCCCTATACTGTAGTTGACATTGTAAATGATAATTTGTTCTCAGTTTCCTATCTGGTTAAATAAATTAATAATAATTTACGTTAGATTATAAACACATGCTCATAGCAGGCGGCATGGTGGCCAACTGGTTAACATATCTGCCTCCGAGTCCAGAGGTTGTAAGATCGAATCCGGCCTTCCTGGCTGGAGGTTGCATGTTGTCTACGTTCTTGCGTGGCTTTTCTCCGGGTACTCCAGTTTCCTCCCACATTCCCAAAAATATGCATGGTTTGGTAATTGAACACTGAATTGTCCTTAGATTGTCTGTGTGTGCCCTGCGATTGGCTGGCAACCAGTTCAGGGTGTACCCCGCCTACTTCCCAAAGACAGCTGGGATAGGCTCCAGCATTCCCGGGATTCTTGTGAGGACACAGTGTACTTATGGTTTGGAGTGTTAAGTCATTAATATTTATAAGTTAGTAACTGAGAATAATATAGTTTCTGTAACAGAAAGCTTCTAAGTAACTATGTATAAAAAATAATAATAATTTGGTGTAATCAAACCATTTAAGTTCTGCAAAACTTTAACTTTTGAGTTGATCAACTCCACTGGCAAGAGGCGGGCTACACACTGGACAGAATAAGCATTCACACTCATGTTTGAGTCTCTTCACTGTGATATTTTTGGAATGTGGGACAAAGTACACAGAGGAAGATGCAACTTTTTGTGGGTTGTGCATCTGCACCATTTCGGTTCTTTCTGGAGCTTTGATCATGAGGCCAGTTTCAAAGTGTGTTTGCTAATCACAAACAGCTACAGTCAGAAGACTGCTGAGACAAAGTAAAAAAGATCATTTCCTCATTAAGAATATCTCACTTCCTAATAAATTTGCATCCAAGGTGGCAAAAAAAAATAAAAAATCAAACCAACATTTCTTGTATAAGAAAGCAGGGCGATCTGAGAGACCTGCAGCGAATCTCGAGGGGCAGATGACACCACATCCTGTTCTGGTTGAGTATGCAAGAGGATGCGCGCATGTGTTACACAATGCGATAAGCTTTTGTTTTTCCACACAGCTTACATCAGTAAAACATTTAGGCTGCCTGCGTGTGGTTATGTGTAACACAGCCAATGCTAAATGTACAGTCATCATCGGCTACGTCGGCACAAGCACATGAGATTTGGGGCTAAAATGTCAAGGAGATAGATTACTGACATGTATTTTGCTCACCATGTTAAAACATTTCCCTGGGCTTTTAATGAAAATGTCTGTCAGATGCTGTCAACAAAATACCCCAAGAATCAGTCCATTTTAGGGCTCAACCCTAAAACATACATGTTCCATAATATGTCTCTATTTAAAACAGGAAATGTAACCAAGATATTAAACTTTTTAAATGATGACCTAATTAGTAATATAAAATTATTATGTTTGATACAGCTCTTCTGTGTTTTAATTCCATTAGTGTGCAAATGTTTGCAAAGTGTCAGTAAGTTAATACATATTGAGTAGTTGTTTGGTGTGGCTTTCCCAACAGTGACACAGACGTCCACACGGTGGCGTCACTGCTCAAGCTGTACCTGCGAGAGCTGCCCGAGCCAGTGGTGCCCTGGACTCAGTACCAAGACTTTTTGGACTGCACCAACCTACTGGACCCGGGCAATGAAGAAGTATGATCATCTCATCATGTTTACATGCGTCTGCAATTCCCAGCATGTTTGTCCTCTTGTGACCAAATGTTTCCTTTCAGGGTCAAGAAAAGTTAGAGAAACAGATTGCCCTCCTCCCTAGAATCAACTACAATCTGTTAAGTTATGTCTGCAGGTGAGCTAAAGCATTGTGGGGAAACCGTTTATGTATGCTTAATAGCTGTATAAATGTTTTAAAGTACAGCCCGAATGAAGCCAGTCAAAAGAGCAAGTGTCAGCGTGTACTTGATTGTTCCACAGGTTCTTATTTGAGGTTCAGCTCCACTCCAAAGTCAACAAGATGAACGTGGAGAACCTGGCCACGGTGATGGGGATCAACCTGCTCAAACCGCAGTTAGAAGACCCCATCTCAGTGATGAAGGGTACGAACATTTCTAGCCATCCTTTACAATCACCTGCTGTGGGTAATTTGGAGTCCACAATGAACTTTACTGTGCATGTTTTAGAATATGTGAGGAAACCTGCAAAGCACTCAGATATGAAAACATGGAAACTCCATACAGAATTTAAAGGCAAAAGCCCCCCGGGCCAGAAAAAAAACATTAAAAATAAAAGAAAATAGCCATGTAACCAATTCAAACCCAGGACCTATGACTGTGACTTGAAAAGTGCCATCCTAGCATGTGACAAATTATAAGGCATAGCAAGCATTTTCTTCCAATTTTGGAAAAACAAAGACAAAAAAAACGTAATTACAGTGACAACCTTTATGAAAACAGGCTGTTTCAGCCATTTTGATTAATTTGGCTGGCTGCAAAATATGCTCAGTGCAGTTCTACACCGCTTCAGACAAAATCTACTAATAGTAAACATACTATAGTGTAGCCTAATTGTAAATTGAACCAGAACCAGACCTGACAGTGTCAATCAAACACTTTTGTTTATGTAAAGGCAACATTTTGATGCATCTTTTGCTTTGATCTCATTGTTCCAGCATTCTGTAATTTTCCAACAAAAAAAAAAGAAAGTGTTGAAAAAAAGAAAGAAAAAGATCTGCTTAAAATTAAAGCTGTCATTCAGTAAGAGCAAACCCAACTCTTGTTTAGTCTCTAATGGGTTAGGGTCTACTTCCTGAACTTAACACCACTCGTTTGTTTCCGGACTTTCACGATTGGACAAATTGATTAATCCAGGTGTGTCTGACCATTGTCGTCGTGGTCACTGAGGTCAGGCACACCTGGGTTAATCAGTTTTTCCACTCATGAAAGATAGGAAATGAAGGAGTGGTATTGAGTTCAGGAAGAAGTGGATTTGTGCCACAAGAGCCCACGTGCTTGTTAATGTGCGACAACACTGCGACATGCCAAACTTGTTCTTGTTTTTAAACTATTGTATATTTCGACAACTCGAAACTTTTATGGAAAGCAATTTGTTAGATTCCCATTGTTTTCTAGACACAGGTGGCTAAACAAATACAATAATGACACAAAATTTAAAATGAATTAAGAAATACATTATGACTAGACATACAGTCCTGCTCACTGTTATTGGCACCTCTTCATTTTTTGCATGAAGTCTACAATATCTTCGGAAATAAATGGAAATGTACCAAATTTATATCATGAGAACCTTTTAATTGGATGTCCAACGAAATCCCACAAAAGACATTATTGTTTATAAATAGAAAACACAGCATGTGCAGCAATAATGGCACCCATCTTTGATATTTGGTTGCACACCCTTTGGCAGTGACGACAGCTTCCAAACGTTTCCTTGAGCCATCTCTAAACTTCTTGCACTTCTCCGCTGGTATTTCCCCCCACTCTTCCTTTGCAAATTGTTTAAACTCTTGATCGTTTGCAGGTTTGTTTTCCCAATGGCACATTTCAGCTCATATCAAAGATTTTCAATCGGATTGAGATCAGGAGTCATTGTTGGCTATTTTAAAAGTATTTTTTCCCCCTTTTTAACCATTCCTGTGTGCTTTTGGATGTGAGCTTTGGGTCTTTGTCTTACTGGAGGACCCATGACCTTCGACTCCTACCAAGTTGTCTAACACTTGGTAGGACATGTCTCCCTAGACTGTCTTGATAATTCTCTGATTTCGTGGTTCCTGTGATATGATTAAGGCCTCCAGTACCAGATTCAGCACATAATTATGGATGAGAGCTTAACTATAGGGAGTGTTTTTTTCCTTGGAAGCTTCATTGCGCTGTAAACAAACTGTAAACTGTCGAAAAGCTCTGTTTTTGTTTCATCGGTCCACAGAAAATTTTCCCAAAAGAATTGTGGTTTGTCCAGGTACTCCTTGGCAAAGGTCAGCCATTATCTTTTATGTCTGTCTCAGGAATGGTCTTCACCCATGAAGCCCAATTTTTGGTTCAGTGTGCGGCATATGGTACTTCGTGAAACCATGATCCCAGACTGTTCCAGGTTGGCTTTCAGATCTTTGGATGTTTAACGTGTTTTTTTTTTCAACCATTCGCACTAACCGTCGAAAACTTCTGTCATCGACGGTTGTAGTTGATTCATTGTTTTCCAGAAGATATTCCACATTATGTACTAGACCTTGATGAGTGCCAATAATGGTGAGCAGGACTGTAATGATTTTAGCTACTCAGAAAAATGAGTCCTTAATTGGTTTGTGTTGTTTTCTGTTGTCAGCAACTCCTCACATCCAGAAGTTGATGACGGTGATGATCCGACAACACGAGACTTTGTTCCCTCTCTGCAACGACGTGCCTCCCTCTCCTCCCTCCAACAAGGCCGACAACAGCAAGAACTCTCCTCGCAACTTTGTGGGCTGGGGCTCTACTGAGGTACAGTAATACCCGGGCGGACTTTTTCTTTCTTTTCTTTTTTCCCCAATGCATGCTCTGGTGAAATGCTTGAGCTGGTACTCAAAGTAAACACTTGACAAATTATGACTGAGCCACAATTTCCAGAAATACAAAACATTTTACACCACTACCATGCATTACATATTGTTAAACTCTATTTGGGTCAAATACACACGTGTTTAAAAAGTCAACAGCAAGTCAATACATAAAGATATAAATAAATACAATAATAGTTTTATTTGGCATTGATCATTGTGTGATGCTCCAAGAATTAAGACTAATATCTGTCTTACCTTGTATTTAAAAAGTGATCATTATTTATTTTTTTCTGTCATTATATTTTATTTTCTATTTGTGGGGAGGATAGTGCTTCTTGTTATCGCCAGCTCTCTTGTTACAGTTTTATGATCAGGAACTAGAAATTAAAATTAGAAGAATAGAAAATCACCATTAATTTCATGCAATTTTAAGGAAAAATGCTATATTGGGATATACTGTATAGGTTCTTACTTTAATATGATCTTTTATTGTATTGTTTTCCCCCGGAAATGTTATATATCAAAAGTACTACTGGTATTGGTACTTGATATCGATATCAGTGACTACTCAAAAGTTGAGTACTCGTACTGGTATTGGTCTGCAAAAGAGCAGTATCAAACATCAAACGGCTAGTATTGAAGGGGGTTGCGCCAATGAAAATGGCTGCTGTTCAATGAGTTAACTCATATTCCACTAACGCAATATTAACCAGAATACCATATTTAGACCAGTGGGGCTGCATAGAACATATTATTGTCAAAAAATGTCTTTGGATTGACTTCCCCTTTAAACTTCAGCAATTGGATTGTTTCTTTTTCCAATCAGATTCCAAATTTGATCAAAGCAGAGAGGATTTTTTTTCAGGACTTGCCCTGGGCATAGGCAAACTAGGCGGTCACCTAGGGCGCCATCTAGTGGAGGGGGTGCCAAATTGCAGGGCGAAAAAAGAAAGAAGATTAATGATTGAAAAAATAAATAATTCTCCAAAAACATTTACAATTGTTTTTCATTTGTTTACCCCACCATTACATCCATGCTACTCTGTGCACCAAAGTGAGACAAAGCTTGTTGGCTTTAAAATAAAGCAGTCCAGATACCTGCAAATAGATTTGCATAAATCATTGTTTCACATAACCAAGTTAATTTATACAAGATAAGAATTGTGTGCTGGTTTAATTGTAAACAAATATATAGTGAAGGCATACTTTTTAAATTGTATTTTTTATTTGTAGTCGTATGAATTTTGGTATTTATTGTGTGATGTGCTATCAGATATTATATATCTTTATTTATTTATTGTCGCGGGAGAGAAGATCTGCACGTTCGCCAAGGGCACCAAATCACTTGGGCTTTACATGATTAAAATTTGTGTTCCAGATGGGTGATACTTCTTTCTCCGAGTGTACCGATGTGGAGAAAAATGACAGTCCAGGTCCCCTGCGAGGAAATTTCAGCGCTCCAGATGTGCTGCAAGATTCAATGTCATCTTCCGACAACTGGTCCGGGAGCCCCCGCAAACGTACCCAAACTCTGCCCACCTTCAGCTGCCCCCTCACGGGGATGGCGGCAAAGGCTGGCGCCATCAACCGCTGGAGCCGCATCCAGGATCTAGTGGAAGAGAAGAGTGGGACGTTGTCAGAGGACATCTTCAAGATCCTGGATCTCCGCAGTTCAGGATCTTTCCTAAAAGGCTCTACGACAAGCATCAAGGAGGGAGACGTGAAGTTCACAGCGCAGGATGGAACGAATAACAAGGCTTCCATTACTTCGAGCTCCCAAAAAACTGAGAGTGACTCCCAGCATGCTCGTGCCCAAAAGAGTGTTGAACCCTTGATAGGGAGTGGTTTAAGTCAAGAGGTCAACAACAGGACTGAACAGAATAGAGACAACCGGCAGTCTTTTGACAGGTGAGGATTAACATTAGATTTAGTTATAATCAAGATGACTATTTTACTAAATGCAGCACAGTGTACTAGTGGTTAGTCTGCCTTACAGTCGAGAGGTTCCAGGCTCAAACCTTAGCTCCAGCTCTCTGGACCTGATGTGAATTCTGTCTTTCAATATTTAGCAGTTGGACATACATTGATAAGTCAAATAATGATTAAACAGATGAATGGATGGGTAGTTTATCTCTATTTTTGAACAGCCGACCTCCAAAAGGGTATTGCATGCAGTTATAGATGCTTTGAGCTCTAACGATGTGTTGTGTCTTGCAGTGTGCAGCAGGAGATGAAGGAGCTGAGGGCCACTGTGGTGGAGCTTCAGTCTACTCTGGAGGCAGAGCGCCAACGTGTGGCCGCTTTGGAAATATGCCTCCGAAATGCCGAGCGGAGCCGGGATGAAGCTCAGAGACGAAATGAAGAACTGCAACGGGACATTCAGCATTTCCTTGGTCCAAAGCCCCAAACTCACACTTAACACTTGGGACATTTTATTGTTTAGAGTTGGTTTCTTCTTAGCTGCTGAGCACAGATGAGAAGTTTTTGGTGGCTCTAGTCATTTGAGAGAAATCTGTTAAATAGATTGATATTTCCAAACGTTAGCTTACATTGCTCTAATAGATGTCTTCCCCCAATTAATCATCTCCTTAGATAAATGAGTACCACAAATATAGGCCTCAATTCACCCTCCCAACATAATAATAAGCGTCTTTGCATTTACCATGACTTATTGCACCATGTTTCGCTGTACCACAACACAGAGCACACATGGCATCTGTAAAGGTCAATTTTACAGGCGATAAAAAAAAAAAGAAAAAAAAAAAGATGTGTGTGGTAATGTGGAGCGAAAGCTGCTCAACATTTCAAGAGGGATTAATTGCAGATTAGTAGAGAAAACTAAAGAAAGTAAGAACGACCAGACATTTGAGATGTGTGCCACTGAAACACAATGACGTGGTTTCCATTAAAATGATGAAAAAGGAATTGGAAGATCTACTCTTTAATGAACCACACAATCCATTATTACGTTTGCACATGCGTGAAAATCAAGTAAAAAAAAAAATAAAAATTGCTACCAAACAAAGCCGTCATTTGAAGGGCGGCGAATGGAGTGCTGAAAGTTTTTGTGTAACTGTACACCTCAAAGCTTGCAAGCATTGTTTAAACGGCTTTCAGCATTAAGTGATAAAACGACAGGTGGACTTTTTTTAACTGTCCTATTGGAGTTTATAGGCAAATAAAAAACATAGCAAAGGTGAGTCTATTTGTTCCCACTTTAAATAAAATAAAATTTACACTTGGACGAGAGTAAAATAAATAAATAAATAAAAGTAACTCAATTGTTGAGGAAAAAAACCATAACTTCTGGTTGGGAGACAGCCAATCTACTCCCTGAGCCACGCAGCTCCTGCTGTGTGTTAGTATATCGCTCATGTCAGTTGGTAACTTCGTAACTCAAAGAGTCGTTTTTGGTCTCCTCTTGGATATTTGCAAACAATAGGAGTGGCATAAGATCAGCTCTCCCCAGCTCTCCCAAGCTGAAGGTCGTGAGTTCGTTACTCAACCCTTGAGTGACTTCTTTTTTTTTTTTTTAAAGCTCTCTTCCAAGTGTGATTTTTACTCGAGTGGAACCCTTGAGTGATTTTTAAAAAATATTTTAATCTCTTCCAAATTCTAAATTTTAGTCTATTTAGAGTGGGAGCAAATAGACTTAGATAAAATGTACTTGCTTTGTACAGCCTGCAAAGATCACGAGCCAGAAACATATATAATAAAATATATCAATATTTATTTGTGGAAAACTAGATAATATTATATTGATATGCATGTTTTGTACTATGTGTTTGTACTCACTTGTGTAAATAAAGGCCTCTGCCCATGATATGAGGAAAATAAGGTAGTGCTGTGAATGGCCACAAATGAAATTATCTGGTACACAGTATGTGAGAAATGACTTGAAATCTTGAAGTAACACATTTTGAATTCCCACTGGTATTTAAAGTAGGTTTATTTTGTACAGCTATTCTAAGCACTGTGTCAAATATTCTTTGTTTTGATTGACACAGGCAGATAACTTTTTTTGTATTTGAAAGCAGTTTGAGAAAATGTGCATCATTATCATTGTAGGTGCATAATGCTTGCACTGAGGCTCATTGCTTACTTACTGGTGTGAATTAATGTGTAGTTTTTGCTGTGATCTAACATTAGAGTATACTGTACCCCCCACCCACCCACACACACACACACACACATAAAATACACATATAAAAAATACTTTAAAAATCACTGTGTGATTAAAAACAGCTTTCACCAACAAAGCTGACACATCAAGTGGATGTAAAATAGAATCTCAGGACTGCAGTTCAAATGTGACATTAGCAGTCTTTGTGATATCAAAAAAAAGAGGCCTAGATTATAGTTCATTAAACAAAAAAAGAAAAAAAGGTTTCTGTTGTTGTGCCCAATAACCTGAACAACTCAGTTAAAAAAAGAAGTAAAAAATAAACAACTAACATAATGTGGTTTCAAAAACATTGACACCTTTTTACAATTTAGAATGTGGCTGTGTTTAGAATTAACCAATCACATTCAATCTCTTTTTACAATCCAACAAAATTGACTTTACCAAACTTTCCAACCTACTGTATATTCAATTGAATACACAATAAAGACAAGGGGCTTTCGCAGACTGGCACAAGTGCGCACGGCGTAAAAACTGGCGCATCTCAATTTTTGTGCCGGGGCAGGTCAAGTGTTAATCTACGTGTTTGTGAATTTGGTACACATGCTTTACCTCCCTGGACATTCCAATGTGTTTTGCTGTTGCGACCATCAGTGCATTGGTCACAAAAAGTATGCTAAATTCTAGACTGCCTAAAGTTGGTCTATTTTGCAGCGCAGGCGATCCAATTATGCATGTTTGGTGTATTTGATGGATGGTGATTTTTTTCATTTTTATTTTTTGCAAATATTCACTCATTTGGAACACTACACTCAATAAGCATTTGGGAACTGAGGACACTAATCAGGGTCTCCCAGTTGTCCATCCAAATACGCCACACATTTTCACAGGGAGACAGGACAGGACTGCTGGCAGGCCTGTTTACAGGTAGTACTTACACTCTTACTATGAAGCCACACTGTCATAATGTGCAGAATCTGTTATTTTAGCCTTTTACTGTCAGTGACTGCCCATCACAAAAAAATAACAGATACCAAATGGCTCGACTAAGTGTGAAAAGACAAAGATTTTCAAAGAAAAAAGCTAAACAATGAGGCAATATCCTGCCAGGGGCAAAACACTAGATAAAGGCTTGAGAAGATAAAGTGACAAAAGTTCATGGTGGCAAATTCAATAGCAATGTAGTGAGTTAGCAAGCTAACACATTGTCGATGTAAATTACATTACTGTGCAATAACAATAATTCGATGGTGCAGGTTACAGTATAAACATGTCTCTAAATATTGTCTGACTCCAAATGTTGTTACATTTATGATCCAAATCATACCATCTGGGTCAAACGAGAGAACATAGGGTTGCAAAACTACAGTCCATGTCGTTCAACATAGGATCTTGTCTGGGCTATAAAGGGTGCACTTTCATTTTAGCTAGTGAGGTAGCTTGTTGTATAAGGAACATGTTGTTTTTAGTCATGATTTGGTTGATCGTCAAATTTAAAATGTCAATTTCCCTAAATTATTTTCATCCTCCAGACAATTTCAGGAAACACACCACTAAATCCTAGCAGTGTGAGTATTTACATGTACAGTATGTGTGCAAGCAAGCAGGCTGCTGTCAAACCTTCAATGGGTCATCAGGAAGGTGCAATGTCAGTTGCCACAGCAGTTTAACAGTGCAACAGATAAGAGCCCGCCTGTCAAGTATCACCCTGGCAGATGAGTGGCAGATGCGGGAAAAGCTCATTGCTTTCCAAACGGGTGACGCACCGAGTGTATCTCCGGGTCACGCAAAGAAGCTCTGGAATGAGAGCGGCAGTTGTGAGCTGGCATGTGAGTTCAGGTGGTGAGCAGGAATGTTATTCTCAATGGCAGGGAGGCCATTTTATTATCACAGCAGAAAACGTGTGAGCAGCATGGACACAATGTCCATTGAATCACTGTCTCATTCATCCTATTTAGATTTTATTGACAGTAAAGTGTGCAATACACACTTCTAATGCACTCCCCAGGAAATGTTTTTGTCTTTAAAAAGAAAAACAGTGACTGAATGTGAAAAGAGTTTAGTATCCTCCATTCTTGGTTCTTGGGCCTCACAGCTCATTACATTTCAATTTCATTTGGACAAGTGTTTTAATGTCCTCTAATATGCGAGGATATCAACAGACTGGCGTACTTTGTCAAAACGAAACGGTCGATGGCGCGTCAACAACGGCGTGCAGAACTTTGTCATTTACAAAGCAAATAAACAAATGAAAAAAAAATCAACTCTGGTGCACCCACCCAAACAAAATAGCGCTTCCACAAGGAAGAGGCTACAGGACAGTGTTTACAAAATCCTCATTAAGGAAGTTGTGAGATAACACACGCTCAGCATCACAAAAAAAGTGGAGGGCACGCACACACACACAGCAAGCAGAGCCCACCATATCGTAGATAAGAGACTGAGAGAAAAAGCTGGGAAGGAAGAGCAAAGCACAGAAAGCGAGTACAACACGAGAGATGACAAGGTGGACCATACCGAACCGTTGTCACACTACATTTGGACCTGTAGCCCAATAGTTGCGCATGAGACTAAATGCTGTGCCAACAGCAAAGCTGCATAAGGCGTGCTGTCCAAGATCCCACTTGTCACAGCAAAGGTCAACAATACTTTTTATTGACCGTGACGGCAAAAAGCTAATTGCAATTTTTTTCTCCATGGCGAGCATTTGTGTTTCTCTCCTGGGAACCATTTGCAGCACCGGGACTTTGCTCTTGCTATTTTCTATATTGTTGCTCCGGGGGCCTCTTTGTGGCGAGGGCAGCCCCATCTCCAACACCGAACAGAGACTTGGACCCACTCCGGGACTGGGACGGTCGGCGGACCCATCCCAGTTGGAGCAGGACAACAATCTGATGATGCAGGGTGTGCTGGAGAGTCTGAAAGAGCAGTTCCTGCAGACGTTCAACCTAAGCAGTTTGGGTCCACCTCCACTTCCACCTGGAAGCATACGAGAGGAGCCGCCCGAGTACATGATGGAGCTCTACAACCGCTTTGCCAATGACCGCACCTCCGCGCCAAGCGCCAGCATCATCCGCAGCTTCGAGAATGAAGGTACACAAAACTTTGTTCATGACTTTCAAATTGCAGTTAATATATTTTCTCTTATTGCAAATTCTCCATTGTGAGACTAGCTTACAATATTTTAATATGTACCAGAAAAGTCCTTAAAACTAGAGTCATTTAAATACTCAAATCTTCAATAAAACACTGTCATTACATAACAGGATTTCCCTGTTTTTAAAATAATTATTAGGTACGTATCAAAAACTGGTTTGAGCCAGTAAATCGTTTTTTTGATTTAGTAATTGTTTAGATTTGGGCATCACCGGTCCTCGAGGGCCACTATCCTGCATGTTTTAGATGTTTCCCTCCTCCAACACACCTGATTCAAATGATCAGCTCTGCAGAAGCCAGATACTGATACTGATCATTTGAATCAGGTGTGTTGGAGGACTTCACAGGCTCATCCAAATAACTAAATACAATTCCATACTACACAGGTGGTTTGATGAGGTTTTGAAGTAAACCTAGCTAGGTAATCTGGATCAATGTTGGAGGGAGTCTGGAGAATTGAGAAGATGACATTCAAATGGGAGTGCAGGAGTTACAAGGCAAGGGGTAGGGAACTCTGGTCCTCGAGAGCCACTGTCCTGCTTGTTTTAGATCTCTCTCCCCACCAACACACCAGATTCAATTGATCAGCTCTGTAGAAATCAAGATAATGATCCTGATCTGGACGATATAAAAATCTTAAAGTGGAAGACAACCTTAAAGCTTTCTTGACAATAATATAATATGTGACCTCACTAGTCTAAAAATGACATTCTGATTAATATTACATTTGTGGAATGTGAGTTAAGTAGCAAAATTGAGCTGTTTTTATCCATTTCGGGGCGTCCATTTTGCCACTTTCTGTCAACTGAAGATGTCATCACAGTTGCTCAGGGCTCAGGCAATGACCAATCACAGCTCACCTGTTTGAGCTGTGATTGGTTGTTACCTGATATCTGAGCAACGGTGATATCATTTTCACTCGATAGCAAATGCCAAAATGGCCGCCTTCTGAATGTGATCAAAATTGCTGGATTTTGCTGCTTAACTCATATACCACTAACGCAATACAGGGAGTCCTCGAGTTATGTCATTTTTGACTTTACGGCGCCCATGCCTCGTCCGTAGCACCTTCTTTTTCATTAATTTCCCACAGTAATCACGCCATTTTAAAGTTATTTAAAGTTGTGTTGTTGTTACCTCTAGCAGCTGATGTCCATCAGCAGGTTGGCTCGCCATCCGGCGCGTCACATTTTTTTCAAGTTTGAATCAGCTCCATTTTGCTGTCCGTCAGCAATGAATGTCGTGCGGAAACACGAAATGTTGGTTCCAGCTCTTCCAGGTCACGCAAATATGTTTTTAAAATTACTGTACAAAGTATTTTGATGTAAATATCGACATTAACGGGGAAATTCGACTTAAGTCGAAATTCAGGTTACATCGCCAGCGTAGGAACGGAATTCTGCCGTAACTTGAGGATTCCCTGTAGTAACCAAAATACCGTATTTCGACTAGTGGGGCTGGATAGAACATGTTATTGTCAATATTTTTCTGGGGGGGTGTTGACTTCCCCTTTAAATAGCCATTGACACAGGGATCAGAGCAATAAAGACAAGACAAGACAAGAAAATATTCAAGAATGTGACAAATAATATAACACTGAATTCATTCCTCATGTATTTCCTCTATTACCCAGATTCCTCTTCAAGCACTGTCGGTGTTGGGGGAGTAAGGCGTCACCCACTCCTCTTCAATGTGTCAGTCCCCCATCACGAACACATCATTGCCGCTAAGCTCCGCCTCTACACGCTTGTCCAGACTGACCGTCACCTGTTTGCCGGTGTCGACCGCAAAGTCACCATCTACGAGCTGATACGTCATGACAAAGACGGCAACGAAACAGATGAGAATTTGGAGCGAGGAGACCATTTTGGGGTTGAAAAGGAGCATGTGGAGCTGCTGGAGTTGGCTTCAAGGCAAGTGTACGGCACCGACAATGGCTGGGAAGCATTCAACCTGACTGATTCGGTCCAGCGGTGGCGTAAATCCGAGCACGGAACTACCCATCGGTTGGAGGTGCATATCCACAGCGTGGCAGGTGTAGACGACTCGCAACGTATCACAGAGCAAAACCAAAATGGGAATATTGAAAGAGACATGAAGATTGACACAAACGTGAAGGAAAAACACAGACCCCTGCTGATTGTTTTCTCGGATGATGAAAGCAGCGACCATCGAGATGACAAACATGACCTGGAAGAGATGATTGAGCACGAAACCTCCAACATAATCCTTCAGAACGACTTTGAGAACGACTTGTGGGGCAATCTAGATCGGGACGGCTACGACGGCGATGGCGGGTCAGAACCAGATGAAGCCGACCTGCTCCAAATGCGCTCCAATCTGATCTATGACACGAGCTCACGCATCCGCCGGAACGCCAAGGGCAACCACTGCAGGAGACAACCTCTGCACGTGGAGTTCAAGGATATCGGATGGGACAGTTGGATCTTGGCACCCAGCAGCTACGATGCCTATGAGTGCGCTGGGATTTGTTCCTTCCCGCTAACAAAACACGTCACGCCCACCAAACACGCCATCGTCCAAACGCTGGTCAACATCAACAGTCCTCAGAGAACAGCGCGAGCGTGTTGCGTGCCCACCAAGCTCGATCCCATCTCACTCCTCTACCTAGACGACACAGGCGTGGTCACGTATAAGCACAAGTATGAAGGTATGACTGTGGCTGAGTGTGGCTGCAGATAGCTGGTCTCTTGAGGAGCTAAACGAGGCTCGACTGTTTTCAAGAGCAATCAGTGGACTCTACTCAACAGGACTGGAAGTGCATCTAATCACTATTTATAAAGTCCCATGTGGCTGGACTTTGTCCGTCGAGACAGAAAAGACGATATCTTCTTACAGGGTGAATGGCAGCTGCCAACGCAGTGAGATCAGAGACAGTGGCGACTGACATTCATGCATCTTTTTGCCAGCGTGACTAAAAGTTACAATATGTTCCTCAAGGATCTTAAAAAAAAAAGTTTTCTCTATATTATTTATTTGGTTAACTTGCTACCAACTATGAGATTTTTCAAAAATCATTTCCAGTTGAATACATTTTGTAGAAAGTTTATTTGGATGTATGCCGCCATTGTTATTTAAGTCGCAACGCATTCAGTGCGTAGTGACGTAGAATGGTGGCTGGCTCTCTGCCGAGCAATGTGAAATGCCTAAAGAAAGCAAGGTAATGCTACGTCCGCAGCGAACCGAAAATATCGCGATGCTACACTGGTCTCGCGCATGCTTATTCGCGGGGTTCTCAATGGGATTTGTTTCGCTCCGATTGGTGGTGCTAACTTTATTGTAGCATTGCTAGCTTGCTTCACACTTCGACAATTAAATAAACTTACCAGATAAGCCAACCTCCACGCTTCTCCCCCCAAGCAATCTCCTTTTTGGCCCGGTCCCGGTACACGTAGCTCGCCGCGTCGTACAGCTCCAGGTGCCTGTAAACCGCGACGATTAAGCTATCCTCCATTGCTATGCTACACGTTTTGCACACAACCGCTTCCTATGTTTTGTCTGCTATGTGACGTATTTGGTGACAGGGACTATCTCGACACCGATTGGCTGTCGCTGACGCAATTCAGCCAACGCTGACGAAATGGGCAAAGTAGCGAAATGCTTGCCGGAAACGTGCCAAACGTTGCCGTCACGCAATCGCGCCCGCCCCCGCGCGAAGTCCATTGACTACAATGCAATCGTGCCGCTGGAAACGCCTCCCCCACTGAATGTAGCATAACCCTCGTCACCTTCCTAAAGGGAGGATCAAAACTCTTGAATGCATCTGGTGAATGACGAGAGCACGGCGTGGGGGAGGGTCACTCTCACGATCGCATGTTGTTTCTTTAGGAATGCTACTAGGTTTACCTTGCTTCGTTTCACTTTGCTCGGCAGAGAGCCAGCTGCCATTCTACGTCACTACACACTGAATGCCTTGCGACGTAACAATGGCAGCGTACGTCCAAATATAGTTTCTACAAAATATATTAAACTGGAAATAGTTTTTGAAAAATGAATCTCATAGTTATGTTAGTAACAACCAAATAAATAATATAGAGCAAACTTGTCATTACAGTCGGGGTTCCTTTTAACGAAGTACATTCTGCAGTGTGTGCAATGTTGGTGGGAACTAGTGGGCCAGAGCTTCCTCCTCCTGCTCCGTCCCCCTGACATGTGTTTTCCTCTACACTTATCTGCGCCTTCCCCACTTGATGCAAACACTAATCAGCACTTCATGCAGCCTGCCACAGTGAAATGACCTCCTCCAGGCAACCTGACAAGACTGGAACTCTCCAGGCTCGCCTCCTGCAGGCTCCTGATACGTAGGCACCATGCAAGGGTCCGACTCGCGGGGTTATCTGTCCCAACCCAGTTTCCCACTTCACATGCCTTTTTTCCACAATCAACACACACACACACAAGCTGCAGTGATAACAAGGTGTTTGTGGTTGAGAAACATGTATTCCACCGATCAAACTTGGACGTCATTCCAAGCAATGTATGAGGTGGCAGTATGAGGGATCGGGACAAAACAAGGGGCAGAGGTTGACCACATTCCTCGGAAACTCAATATGTTAACTGTCTCAACTTACTGACCTGACAAGTCCTGCTCCTCATTTGGGTCATCCATCACCTTTATGGTAAATTGCCTTTCTGGGGGAATAGTTATCTTATGTGGACCAAAGACAGGGACAAAGAGGAAGTTGAGATAAAACCCAAAGGAAAATTTGTTTTCTTTTGTTATAAGGCTTTTGATACCTCCGCTGCTTTGTAATAAACACTACTATTTATTGTTTTAATTTATTATTATTGTTTTTTTAAATGAAACTGATATCTGTAGTAAAATTTGGTGTTAAAGTGTCTTTTAAGTCTTTCAGCTGAAAAATGACAATAGAAGGTGGATAAGATAAGGGCCAGAGACATAAACACTATTTTTCTATTATTTATTTTTTAAAGACCAAATTTTACACGTACATCGAGTTTCTGAAGAGATACAAACCCAGTGCTCAATTTTTTTTTGTTTTTAAGATGCACTTGACTAGATTATGTTTCAACATATGTGACATAAGGAAATTGGACCGTCAATACAAAGTAAATGACAAATCATGATGTTGAATGCTTGCTTAAAGCCTCTTAACTTGAAGTTAATATTAAGTCACCATGATGATGTTCATTTGTTTGGATATTTACAATGACGATGAGGCTTGACCTTTTGAGCTAAAGAGCCCCCTTGACTGTTTGGAGTCATTTTTGCCTGCTTCTTCTCCATCGCCTTCTTCATCCAATCGTATCAGCACATAGGTCAGAGTTCAACCATGACTTCCAAACAAAGAAGCATGGGAAAGTGATTAGAGGGACTGTTAATGAAGAAAATGGATTGTGTGCTGCTCACGCTGGCGCTGTGATGGACAACCTGTTCATGAGGCTGAACACTGAGGAGATGATTTGAATGATGATGACTCTCTGCTCTCAAATTGTAAGATCCTGACAACAGACTGCAATATTGTCTTGCTCTTTTCATGTACCAACGCACAATAAGTTTGTAAATAAAGGATGTGATCCAATTCATGCTCTGAATGTCATCATGTGCACTTTAATTCTAGATAGTAGACATGGACATTAGTCAACTGATTATTAGTATTGATATTCATATGTCCATTGTAGCGCCCGTAGCGGCAGCATGGTTTGATAGCATGCCTGTCTCAAAATTCAAAAGCTTGTAAGGTCAAATGTCGCCTCTGGCCTTCTGGTGATGTGGAATTTTCACATTCTCCTTGTGCCCTCTCTGGCTTCCCTCCATATTTCATTGATTATTTAAAACTTTAAATTGTATGTACATTTAAAGGTGCATTGTGCTGTTTAAAAAGGTAATGTTCTACATCATGCATGCTCCTGTTTTACTCTGCATCTATCAACTTTTATCTTCTCTTTATAGTAGAGTGTGCGGACCCTGCACACTCCACAGTTTCTTTGGGGAGGGGAGGGCGGAGTTTTTCTTACCTCCTTTGAAGTCATGTCTTCGTTTTTCAACTGTGGCTGTCGCTTTTAGATCGTACATGTACTCACACGCACGCGCACCATGAGCGAGCCTGACACAGATGCTGCAGTTACGCTTTGGGCCAGAGGTGGCAGTTGTGAGTAAAAAAGTGACAAACTGCACAAAGATCCTTTAAATGCGAGTGGTTGGTTGTTTACTGGTTGTACCAGACCAAAGTCAGATTGGAAAGGTTCCTACTCACCCATGACCCAACAAAAGACAAGTGGTATACAAGATGAATAGATAGATGCATATTGCATACACAGCATAGCTTCTCAAATCAATGCAATCTGTTTTGGCAGGTGTGCAGGTCAACCCCGGATTTGCTGCTATTTTAGTTTAGTTTAATTTACTCTATTTGGGCATGATACATTTAAGACAAACATTTGTACAGTAGTTAATACATTGTGTTGAAGCCCAAAAGGAGTAGGCTGAAGCAAGAGCTTATAAATGCTTACCCCATCATAATCATACATCATACATCATACAGGAGCCCGGATTTTTCTCACTGAGCATTAATGCTCAACATAAGAAACATCAATCATGAACATCAATTGAAGCTAGGAAGCAAAATGTTGTACAAAACAAAATATTGTATAAAACAAATGCAAACAGTAATTTTCCAAATGTAACGTCGCCTAATATTCAGTCCTAAACATTTGTTTTTCCATCCGGTGAAACCCTGAATCTAATATGTTTCTTTAGCATATTTATTTAAAAAAAAACAAAAAACTATCATGTATATATTTTTAATTGGTATACATTATCAACACACTTTAGATCATTATCTAGACCAGAGGTGGGCAATCTCGGTCCTCGAGGGCCGAAGTCCTGCAGGTTTTGGAGGTTTCTCACTTCCAACACAAGCTGATTCCAATCAACAGGATCGTTATCAGGCTTATGCAGAGCTTGCTGATGAGCTGATCATATATCAGCTGTGTTGGAGAAGGGCAACATGCAAAACCTGCAGGACTCTGGCCCTCGATGCCCACCTCTGATCTAGACCATTCCCCAAATGAACCCCTCTTCGAGTGAAACAATGGCTCTTCAGGGTCGCACGAACACACTGTACCTTAAAATCAAATGCTCCCCTAAAAGTATATTTACCTAGAATCCTGAAGTAATGCGCCTCCATGTCAACATCAAAAGATCTTTATTCATGCGTAATAATGAACATGCAGTAGAACGATTAATGTGTGTACCTGGGAGGTGCGTCACATTACATTTAATTATTATTTTCCAATGTACATTCTTCTTCCATTATTAATAACTCAGTCTGCCTTGTGTGGATATCATTCCACAGAAATAGCTCTAACAAGAGCAGTGAATGATTTACTACTAATTTCATACTCAACATCTGCTCTTCCATGATTGGATCTCACTGCTGCTTTTGATACCGTCGATTAGCGCATACAATTGGACAAGCTCGAGAACTTTTTGGGGATCTTAGAGTCAGGACTGGTGCTAAAATGGTTGTGATCTTATCTGTCTATGACATTTTAATGCTTGTTTAATGCTTTTTATGAAGAATGTGTTTTCTTTGTCGTGCCCAATTGAGTTGAGTTGAGTTGAGTCCAACAAGGCTCTGTCCTTGGTCCAGTGCTTTTTCTTCATTATATCATAGCACTATTAGGTTCAAATTATGCATTCTTTTGGGATTGCATTTTATCGTTACGTTGATAACTTGCAAATATATATGTCACTTACCATAGAAAATACTGCTACTGTGAGGTCCTGGTTATTTTCCAAGTTCATACTTCTAAACCCAGAAAAGACTGAAATGACTGGATTGCTAAAACATAAAAAACATTTAAAATATTTCACCCTGTCTCTTGATGACCGTTGGATTGAATGCAAGGATAAGATTTAAACCTTAAGCTTTTATTTGATCAATTATCTCATTTGAGGTCAGTATAATAGATGCAACACCCAACAAGACCCAGCCATCTGTTTCTGGTGTGTTTGTTTTATTTGTTAGTTTTTTTATATTCGAATGAAATGTTTTTATTATGCTGTATTTTTATTTTTACTTGTTTCCTGGTGATCTGTGCAGCACTTTGACTAAAAGATCTCTTTAAATAATAATAACAATAATAATAATAATACTGCGATTGGCTGGCAACCATTTCAGGATGTACCCCGCCTACTGCCCGAAGCCAGCTGGGATAGGCTCCAGCGCCCCCTGCGACCCTTGTGAGGACAAACGGTTAAGAAAATGGATGGATGGATAGATAATAATTCAGTTCCATTCCTACACTGGCAATGTAACCCGAATTTCAACGTAAGTCAGATTTTCCCGTTTAAGTCAATATTTACACCAAAATACAAAAAAACACATTTGCGCGACCCGGAAGATTTTTTTCCCGCACGGACATTAGTTGCTGACGGAGGGCAGAGCGGAACTAATTCAAGCATAAACACGGAAATGTGACGCACCTGATGGCGAGCCGACCTGCTGATGGATGGCCGTTGCTGGAGGTAACAACAACACAACTTTAAATAACTTATATGGTGCTACGGACGAGGCACGGGGGCCGTAAAGTCGAAACGACGTAACTCGAGGACTTCCCGTTTTGCTTTAGTGGTATATGAGTTAAGCAACAAAATCCAGCAATCCCTATAATAATAATAATAATAATAATAATAATAACAATAATAATAATAATAATAATAATAATAAATTATTATTAGTAGTATTATTATTGTAACACTGTGTCTTTGAGAAGACGAGAGTGTATGTGTATCACTCCAAACGAAGGCCGTGGGAAAAGAAAACAGCATTCGGAAAGGGAATAATTAATGACTATTGCAGAATGACCACTCATCAGTTACGGAGACGTATTCACTTTTTTTGTGGCATCACTAAACAAAAGATTTTGTGTTGGACTTAGAGGTGTAATTTTTGGTCAACATCTGACCATTCTACTTTAAACTTTAACCGTATATTCCAAGCCATACAGACACAGGCCATCTGTTTGTCTGCGGTATGTGACAGAAACGTTCTGTCTTGAAGTTGACCCTTCAAAAGAATGGTATTGATCATTTCAAGGAATTGCGCTGAAATGAGGTGGCACAATAAGGAGCGGATGCAGCTGCAGCATATAAAAGCAGACTATAAAAAGACCTCTTTAATGTGTAACAGAATGCATTGATTTTGACCCATAACCATCAAAACGCAGTTGAAATATGATTGATGTTGAAAGTGTGCCGAGTAGACGTTCCGTTCTGATTAGAAATCAAATCGTGTTCAACAAGGGGAGAAAAAAAAACATAAAAAATGTCCACATTGGTACCAGATTACCGGTTCCAAAATGGAAAAGTCAGTCTCCATGGGTAACTTAACCTTAAGGTACATACTGTCGATGTGTTGCACATATTGGCAGCGTATGTTTCATTATTCCAGCACATACAGTAAATAAATGGACTTAATGGAATTGCCTGCAGTCTACACCTGGCTCTCATTGAACACGTATGACGAGATGTCAAGTCAAACTTACAACAGCAAAGACTGGAACAGCTTCACTAGTGCAAGCAAGAATTAGAAATTCTTGAAAATAAAATCCATCCTCAACCTTGATAAAGCAATAACTCATAATTACAAACACACTAATGAAATCCAAGCTCTTAATTTTAAGCAAGTGTGTTTGTATAAATGAGACTTAAATGCTCAATTGTAATAAACACAATATTTATTTTACAGTGTATTGCAACTTTCGTGGTTCTTGTTCACATTCGTTTATGATGTATTGACTGTGTGTTTTAATTTAAAAAATAAAACTTTTAGTTGTTGGATAAAATCCTGTTGACAAAAAACTCACATTAATGGCTCGTGTATCACAAAGATGTTTTGTTTACATCATCACAGAATGACCATCACCATAGACTTAAAGAACAATAATGCAGCTGTTAATGACGGGTAAGCTATTGTCTTCCCCAGTGGAATTTGTTTAGGCCCATTACAACAATGTGTCCAATTTTCAATTTTCCCACATAAAAATAATGTGAAAATGACTTCATTAGAACCAAAATGAGTTCATAGAAATGTGATAATCTCATGGCATCACAAGATTTACGTGTCCAGTCATATTGCACTGATGTCATCCACAGCCACTGGGACATCAGCACACTGTCAACAGCACATAAAAATCCCAGGAAGCAAAACTTGTTAGTTGTGCCTGACCTTTCTGTAGAAGTGCAGTATAGGACTGAAGTAAATATAGTAGCAGACCAGAGGGCAAGGACTTTTAACAAGGCAGTCTGAGCTATGTAA
Source organism: Vanacampus margaritifer (assembly GCF_051991255.1). Lineage (NCBI taxonomy): Eukaryota > Metazoa > Chordata > Actinopteri > Syngnathiformes > Syngnathidae > Vanacampus > Vanacampus margaritifer. The sequence goes on from NC_135434.1 coordinate 22,674,444, forward strand.
AGCTCACTAATTGAATATTTACAGAATAAGGGCGAAATAGAATCTGGCCTTTGTCAGTGGAGAGCCAACTCTCAGGAAATATGATGAAATGGGAAGTGTTTGGTATTTACACAAATGATAACAAATCCTGCAGAGTGCTCTGTGCCTTTTCTCTTTCTTATTTGACATACAGTATCTCACAAAAGTGAGTACACCCTACATTTTGTCAGATATTTGACTATATCTTTTCATTGGACAACATTGAAGAAATGACATGAAAAAAAGTGGTCAGTGTACAGCTTCAATACCTCAACATAACTCAAAATGCAGCTATTAGTAGCTAATACCCTTGGCAACAAAAGTGAGTGGACCACTAAGTGAAAATGCCCAAAGTGTGAATAGTTCGTGTAGCCACCATTATTTTCCAGCACTGCCTTTACTCTCTTGGCAAGAATTTCACCAGAACTACACAGGTTGCCACTGGAATCTTTTTCCACTCACTTACAATGAGATCATGGAGCTGGCACATATTCAAGATCTTTGGGGAGTGTGTGGTAATTTGTACCAAATGGCAAGTAGTTCCACCCCTGTTATTTGGAAAACCATGGAATAAGTTAGTCATGTGACCACAAATTTTTGAAGAGACATCCATTTCGCTCATCCGATAAAAAAAAAAGGGAGACACATGGCTTGAGGGGTAAGCACATAAAAGTTAAAAATCATTTTTATGCCCTCCAAAGTAAAATTTCTATGATTAGGAATTTTTGTTGGCTGTGTTTGAACAATTATATGAAACTTTGAAAACAGTTTACACATGTTTTAGTGCTTTATTAAGCTACTTCATGAGTCTATAGGGTTAGCATGACATTGGCACAAAACAGCTGTGGGATGCATTTTTTTTCCAAAATGGTGGGCTTGGGGTAATTTGTGCCAAAGGACCTGAGTTAAGCTTTCCCTAAATTATGATGATGACGATGATGATTATTATTATTTTATTATTTATTTCTATTATTTATCATTATTATTTTATTATTATGTATAATTATCATTTTATTTTAATTATTATTGATTATTTTATTTTCATTACTGTATTGTATTATATTGTTGTTGTACACTGCATTATTACATTAGATCACTAAAAGTATCTGCCATTCTTAATTTTTGACCAAAATTTATCATGCCACCAGATACAAAAGGAAGACAGACAGGGTTTCAACTCCTCTTGAGTATTTGGAAAGAGCAGTGAAAGAGGGGAAGATTGAACGTCAGGTTGGAAAGAAAGAAGAAGAAAGAAGATTTTTTGGGGGGCTCAGGCTTGCCCTCCTGAGCACTCACCAAGTGACAAATCTGGTTGTTCTGATCAATTATGTTATGTGTCTTTAGAAGTTGTTTCCCTTGCTGAAATCCGCAGCAAGAAAGAACAGAATTGTAAAAAATTAGAAAGCAAAAAACAAGAATTGTGACCGACACAGCTGAGAAGATGGAGATGGCGAAAGCTCACAAAGAAAGAGAAGATAAAAAGGCTGAACCGGAGAAGAAAAAGAATGAAAGAAGAAAAGGCCTCTGAAACCGTGAGGATGCCCCAGAGATGTTCAATAGGGTTTAGGTCTGGAGACATGCTTGGCCAGTCCATCACCTTTACCTTCAGGCCCTTTAGCAAAGTGGTCATCTTGGAAGGGAATACGTATTGCCCTGGATCTTTACTGACCCCTTTTCAAAAGATATCATTAAATGACTGCAGAAAAGTGAGGTTTGGATTTGATACTGCATCTGCTGAAACAATATCAGCCTTCATGTTGCCTTTTGAGGAGGATTTAGCCTACGTGATCCATCTAGTTGTGTACCTTACAGTCAGTAAACAAAGGGAGGAGTTCACAATGTACGGACGGTCCCCAACATCCCATAATGCTCCACTGAAAGGGATCATAAAGTGTGCTGCTGGCTGTCGACGTGCATCTCGCTGTGAACATGTGGGGCCCACAGCTACTCGACTCGCCCACAGCTACGCGACTCGCCCTGACTCTGACGTTGGGCCTGTAATGATTGTTTCCGCTTTGGGTCACGTTTTTATCAAGCCATCTCACGCTAACACCACCCACCATCCACCCAGCACTCTTCTCTTGCTTTATCCTCCTTTCGCAAAACAAACATTCACTTGCTGACTGAGCGCGTAGGCTCGTACAACACGTTCAGACATCTTTGAACAATTTATGTACTCTGAGTTGTGAAATTCTGGAGAGTTTACTGAACAAGTCAGAAATGGAACACAGATGTTTACACTGTTATGCAACTCATAGACTCCCTTTTTGGATACAACAATTATTGTAAAAACATGCCACATTAAAATCATGTGAAATTGGGCTCCACAAAAAAAAAAAAGTCATGAGAATTGTAACACCTGGCATGATTCCATTAAAGTATGTTGGGTGACAGTTTTTCTGTAAATAATAATAAAATAATAATAATGATGATGAATAAAATAAGAAAAAAAACTGTGACATGCTAGTGGACTTCTCATCTTTCTCATCTGCACATGCTTTTGGTTTCTTAACATGGTCCCTGCGGGTCCATCTCAAGACAAACAGAAGACCAGAGGGGCACACAGATCTTGAACTGAGGCAGAAAAATAGAAACATGAGCTTGACTCTATGTTCTGCTCTCATACTTCCACGGACTTATCAAGTGCATCAGAAAGTGGAAACAGCTGTGGCGGGAAAAGGGAATGCTTGCTTTAGATAATGACAGTTTATATAACAAAATGTACACTGAATCTGGACATTAACATTGCAAAATAAATACATTCAACTGTTTTATATTTTGGACAATTCCTGCTAGACACAAGCTGCCATGATTTGAGTTTATGTTGATAGTTTTTTTTTTCCATGCGTACCTTCTCATGTCTCATTAGGTTTTTGTGTCCACCTGTTCTCGTCAGCAGTCCCTTATGTCTACCAATCCGCTCCCTCAGCCATCTGTTTCTCGGTGTCTCGTCAGTTTGTATCTATGCTGCATTCAAGGAAAGTCAGACGTTTCCAGGAAGACCCCTTGAACTTGGAAATCCCAATTGCGAAGTCGGGGGAAAACAAGTACCCCAACTTCACCGACGGACTACAATGACAATGACGTCAGTCGACAATGGCAAACCCTTTGGAAACACAGACGGTGAATGGTAAAACACAATTTACTTGAGTATAAAACTTGATCGCTTTCTTGATTCATAAATATTTGACAAAAAAATCACATATAACACAACATGCGTGGCATTATGCCGCTATCTCACCTGTGAACTACTGAACTGTATATGCTTATGAAATAAGTTAAAAACAATAAATGAAGCAAAATTGCAAGAAGGCAAATTTGCTGGAGGTCAAAATGTGTTTTGAGGACCAAAAAAAACAATTCATCATTATCCGCCATTTTGGTTGTTTACTACGCCTCGAATGCTTTCAGGTTGGAAGTGGGAAAAGCCAACTAGGATAAATCTGACTTTCAACCATCCTTGAATGCAGCATTACTTCCCTGCTTTGTCCGGTCTGTTATTTGTAATTGTGAGTGTTTTGTTTCTCAGCATTTCTTTGTTACTTTGAGTTTTGAATTTTATTAGGTCTCTCAGATAGGGCAGAGATGCTACATTTGAGAAAGGGTGGGGGGAAGGACCCACCGACTTCACCGACCAGCTTGAATCTGACGTCACTCGACAATGGTAACCCCTGTAGAGACAAGGACTGACTGCATAACAACATTTCATCGGAATCATCTAACACTTTGAAGTTGAAACTGGGACAATCTCAGTGAGGGATAAATCTGACTTCCCATTTTCCTTGAAAGCACCATGAATACAAACAAACTGAGGAGACAATGAGAAACACCTGGACGAGGCACAAGTGGCTGAGGTAGCTGATTAGTAGACATAAGGGACTTGGCTGACAAGAATAGGTGAGGGGGAAAAGGGGATCGAATTACCAATACAATCAAAACCACACAAACTCAAATGATGAAAAAAATATATATACATAAAAGGCACATTTATGCTGTAGCTTTCACAGTTTGAATGGTAGACTGGCTTTCAAGTGTTGAAATTTGAACTTCTGAACTCAGCAGCAGCACTCATGGAGACACATGTGAAAACATATTGGAGTAGATGTAACCATTTAACATCACTGGCTTTGCTCTGCCATTGGCGTGTGCATACTTTATATTGTCTCTTTGCATTAAATTAAAATGCATTTTATAGGCTGCCAATAAAGATGAGCTTTGCCGTCAGGATTGATGACAGTCAAATTATAGATGCATTGTAACAGATGGACATTTAGAAATCACATGGATCTCAAAATGAACAATCAAACTTGAACACGCCCTCACTCCCCGCTGTAAGTGCCAAAGAGGTGGTCCCAATGGGTGAAATAGGGTGCAAAGTTGACATTGTGCAGACGATGATGAATATGGTGGTGAGGTGCCCCGCCTAAAAAAGGCAGCAGTCTGTGTAGAGCCCATGGCAGGTCATAGCCACAGTGGTCTTCCACCGCCAGCCAGGTGTTGAGAATGTGGAAGAGGGCCTCACTCAGGGGGTGACAGTTCACCAAGCAGGCACTGAGCTGTGCCAGGAGCAGCAGGGAGAGCAGCTCGGGGGAGCTGGCATCTTGGGCCTGCAGGGCAAAGGGTTCCTGGTGCTGGTGGTGCTGTTGGTGGATGTTGCGGTAGAGCCAGGTGACCCTGAAAAGAAATCAGAAATCACAGGGATGTACATGTTAATACTGGCTTGGGCTTGTTAAGACCCCGAGGTTGACACTTTTCTGTGTAGGAGACTGAGGGTGTTTCGGCCCTGGACCTTTAAGGGGAGGGGCGTCCTGCTGTTTTGGTGGTCGCTCCTTTCGGTCCTGTGGCCCACAGGCGCCTCGGATTCTGTCTTGTGACCTCCCCCAATTCGTCTGTCTCCACGCGGGAAATAAAAGCAGACCAGCGTGCGGGTGGTCGCTCGAGACAGACCTCCGCCTACCAGCAGGATGCCACTGCTGCCTGCCTCATGGGCTCCTACACTGCACTCCCCATTTGCACATTTGAGTTACCTTTATGTTAGCTTCGGAGCTTGTGCTCATGTACAGAATGCTAATCCTTTCTTTTCATCATTTGAGTCTCATCTCCCCTGATTTTGTTACACTTTTAAGCCTTTTTGTAACATCTAACTAGTGGAGAATGACAAGATTTAGAAAAGAAAAAAAATCCAGCAAGGAATGCCAACATTTGAGTTTCTCCTACTTACAGTATATTTAGTCAAGTGACTCAGTCCATCATTGGGACATACTGTACACATGAAAGTAAACAAAGATGACCAATAGCAGTTACCTTAAAAATGGCATGTGAAGCCCCTTAGTTCATTCAACAGGTTGCGTCATAGAATCTTGATCAGCTTTTGTCTTATTTGTTGGTCTAATAGTCATGTTACAGTCGTGAAACCACTGCGGTGTATATTGACTGTTTAGTTGTGACACTACAAAAATAGCTTTTCACTATTGGCTCCACTTCCTGCTCTGTTGCTTTTTATATTTCTATTTTAGGTTGCGTAACAACATCACGGAAAGAGAAATGCGAAGCCAAAACAATAAAGTAAAGAACAAAAAGTACAGAAAGCACCGCAGCTGTGAGTAACATTGGAGTGACTAAGGGACTTTCCATTTTTCTTCACCGGGTGCCCCATGTGACTTTACAACAAAGATGGGCACCTGGCAGCGGCTTACACCCACACTCGATTCATTTTTGGCAAATCAAAATGTTTACTGGAGCTGAGCAGTTGAAAACTGTAACAAACTGAAGAGCGACTCCCAACGTCAAGACTGTACTTCTGTACAACTGTAGAAGAAGAGTGAGCAGGTCCTGGTCAAAAGCCAGGGCCAAATTAGGCCGGTAAAATAGGAAGACAATACGACAGCATATTAGGGCCATGTATAAATATTATTTTTTTCCAGAGGGGGGTAATATTTTGAGAAAAAAGCTCTCAAATTTGCGACTTCATAAAGTCGCATATTTGCAAGAAAAAAAACAACTCAGAAACTTACGACAAATACACGTAGCGTAGCTATAGTCTAGTGTGAGGAATCGTTGGTTAATGTTTATAAAATTAAAAGGCAGGATAGAGACTGATTTATTATTAATTTAAACTTTACTCGTTCTACACGGCAGCTAGATCACTTCCTGATCCCTTATCAGCTGATTAACACTAACCAATCAGAAGCTAGCGTACTTTAGGTAAATGCAAGTGAATGACAGAGAGCAGCAGATTCCACACATCAACTTAGCTAATTGTACTAAAAAAATATTTAAAAAATGTATGAATGTGTAAATAATAATTCTGGAAACATAAATGCACAAGTAAATATACATTTTAACAAATTAACTTAAATGCTTGATCCTCAGGACGTGGACTTTCGAAAAGCGAGGCATCTTTGTCGCTGGTAGCACCCATCGCTTCAAAGTGAGAATGCTTATTGATATGGTTAATTTTTGCTAAAGCAATTACTATCTTCTTATTTGAAAACCCAGCCGAAAAGTATTGGCACAAACATCCAAGTTGTACGCTATTTCTCTCTCTCACAAATCTTCCATATAAAGTTGCAAATTTGCCAACTTATAGTCACAAATGTACGTTTTTTTTTCTCAGAATGTTGTTACCACCCTCTAAAAAATATATATTTGTACAAGGCCCTAATACGCCGTCGTGAGAAGATTTTATGTTCACCACACGAAAGTGCAAAAACAGCATTTTTTCCCCCCCACAAGAACTCTCATTTCAGAAGAAGTCACTAAATTTCTGTTCCGCACCATAACATGGATGCTTAATTGTGTTACAGGCAAATGGTGGCTTGATTGGACAAGCAGCTGTTGTGATGGATGGCACACCTGCGACGTATTGTGGACAAACTTTACTGGCCTATACAGCACTATAATAGGCAATTTTTAAATAAAGGTTCCAGAAAGCCTGGCACCACTCTGCCCTGGCCTCACCTGACCTCACCTGACCTCCATTAACACATATCGTATATTGCGTTTTACAACAATACTTTAACATATTCACCAATTCATATGTACCAATGGATGAAAAAGTGGCGCCTGTGGTAAAAAAAAAAAATTTTTTTGAGAAATGAGAGCAAGTCGTCATTAATTTGAATGAAGCGCTCACACTCATTCATTTGAACGCCTCTCCGAGCTGCTGCCACTGGCAGCTTGTCGTCATCACCATCCTGCGTCCGAAGCCTTGCAGCACCCCCGAGGCGGTGGTGACGACCGTCTAGCCGGGAGACCGCCGAGGCACCAAGCTGAGGCCGGAGGATGTCTTTATTGTGGTCAAGACCACTGGGAGGTTCCATACACTTCAGCAACATTTTGGAGACCAGGAGACCTTTCATTCAACTTAACGTACCTAATTCAAATTTGACCACAAGTTTCACTATTTAATCTATTGGTACATATGAAATTGTAAAAATGTTCGAGTATTGTCGGCTATTTCTTAAAACCAAGAAATGGGCATGAGCAGTGGAATTCCTGGCCGCATCCCTTTAACCAACACCTACTTTTATCAGCCAATGAAATGACGGTGATGTCACGACCCTCTTCAACCTGAGTTGTAGAATCATGTTGGAAGAGGCTCAGAGGAACAGTTCTATTGTAACCGCACGTCAACGAAAAAGTGTAGTGGAAAAACAACCGCTCAGAACAGAACCGAGCTGTTTTGGGGTAGAAAAGGTACAATGGAAACGGGGATAATGTTCACACACGTGAGTGAGTTTACAGAATGGCAGTACATTAAAATCTTTGAGTGAGTTGATTTTTGTGAAAACGTGCAATAAAGCCACTTTTCAATTAGCTTGGTTCTACACCAAGGCAGACTTGCATGGCCCTGGTCGTTTTTCCATTAGACTTTTTCAGGGCTGACATGGTAAATATGGTTGAATGTTGATTTATAATGCAAAATGTGTGTACTTATAAAATATATTTTTGCGTTGACGGTGACCACACGGTAGGCAGCTGTGTCTCACTCACTCAAACCCAGAAATATGTTTTCATTTACATGTGAAAACTTCTGTGCAAGAAATAGGCTGTACTTTGGGACATTGCCACATCATGCAATGGCAATACATATTTTGAATCGCTCTTTAAAAAAGTGGCCAAAATTCATCACTCATGAAATGTTACAGCAGAATCCTACAACCATTCAGTTGATCCTGCTCCCATCCCGCCTGTTGTAATGGAAAATTAAACCATTTCAACAAAAAAGAAAACCCCCCGGAGGGAATTGGGTGCTGCCAACGCGCACTCGACTGTCAGCTTTGCGCCATTCCAGAGCAATGGTAAAACAAGACAGGAATAAAGGCATGGGAAATCCATAGTTCTGTTGAAAGTTTATCATTGATTTGTTCCTGAAATTTTTGGGGAGTTTAAAAATGCATTTAAATGGGCGTCAATATAAGCCAACGTGGATTTTTGCTACTCCCTATTACCTGCAATTAGCGGGGGTCTGCTGTATTTAACATAAAAAAGGGATGCTCGATGACACTTTTCTATCACTGATACCACTAGTACATAAAATCCCCCCTCAAAATGAGATAATTTTAAAAAAAGACATATATCCCACTATAACATTATCCCCCCCCCCCCCCAAAATGCATGATATGCATTTTCTATTTCTCTAATTTCTAGTTCGTGATCGTAAAACGGCCACAAGAGAGAGGCCGATATATCGTGAGTACCAATAGCCTACCATAAAATAAGGCTGGCATCGGTGGTATCGGTACTCACCCGTCCCTAAAAAATATATTTAACATAACATCAAATATTATTGTAGATGTTCAGAAAAGTGACTCAAAACTTCACATTAGCATTTTAAATGTGCCAAAAATGTTGCAGTTATTTTCAGCACGGACTAAGCAAGGCAAGCCCAAATTTCAATTGGGAGTTTCAAATATGCAGCTGCTAGTAATATATATATATTTTTTTTTTTAACAATTGTATGCCTTTAATAAGTAACAAGTTATACGTGAGAACATGCACCATGCTCACCATAAGGATGTAGACAGTGTCGACTTTGCTCACCTGTGCATGCAGCGGTGCCAAAAGAAAAACAGCGCGTCGAAAAGCAGAAAACAGGCAACAACGTCCACAAAAAGCTGCCAGCTGGATGGAGAACGCTCGGGGAACTGAGCGGGACTCCTCGCCATCTGGAGGAGCGCCGTGGCGGGAAGCACGACCGTCAGGTACTGGACCGCGATCTTCCACAGACACTTAAACCACGCGAACAGAGGCGGCTCGCCCGCGGTGATCCTCCACGCGCGTACCCGCCGACTGACTCCGGCCAGGAGGTCCAGCACCAGGAAAGGTACGCAACATGTCACGTGGGTCAGGAAAGCGCAGAACGTGGGCAGGTAAGGGGAGAGTAGGACCCCCTGGTGCTCACTCACGTAGTCCCACAAGGTTTGGAGCATTGGCCCACATGGCTCTCCTCGCTGCGTCAAAGGTGCGCTCATCACAAGGTAGCGATGTGTGTCTACATTCTTAGCAGTGAATTCCTATTAAGTAGCTACTCTCTGAGTCACTTTCGCTTACAGGTGAACGCAAATTTGTCTCAACCACACCTTAAGTCAAGGTCCAGGATGAGCATTCCTAATTGTTTCCCAACATTATTTTCACTAGCAGGAGAGTGATGCTGCCCCCTTCCAGCCTGCGGAGTAGGAGGAGGGGCATAACTCGCCCCCGTATTTATTTAATAATGATAATTATGATCATAATTATGACCATGATAATGATCATAATAATAATATTAATAATGATAATAATAATTTTAAAAGATCCATTATGTCTACAACTCTCGGACAGATGGTTGGAATGTTGTGACTCAAGCGGCAAGCACCAGGTTTCAAAGCATATCCTTTTGATATTATACGTAGCTCCTGATACTCAACTAATATTACTTAGGATATAGAGCACAAGCGTGAAAATGCGTAAAGTTGCATAAAGCGTATTCTCATTCAAAAGCACGTTCATTTTTTTTCTTTGAAATGTTTTTGCATGAATCACAGCTTTTAGGCCAACATGAATGCACTATTTCCTTATTTTCTGTATGTCACGTGCTAAAGGAAAATCTCCGCTCATCATATGAACTCCCTATTTCATACCGATAATCCAGTATGTCACAACATTTGGGCACACTAAATCATTTTACAATGGTCCATCATTTAACTGTATACAGACAGACCAGGGGTCACTTCAAGTGAGAGAGCTACTTCCTGGATGATGATTTACAAAGACAATTTGATACATATTTCTGAAATAACAAATGTGCTCAAATTCCTGTTGAAATCAGGTATTTCCCGGGTCACTTTCTGTTGAAATCAGGTCACTTCTCGGTCACTTCCTGTTGAAATCAAGTCACTTTCTGTTTAAATCAGGTCACTTCCAGGTCACTTTCTGTTGAAATCAGGTCACTTCCTGTTGAACTCAAGTCACTTCTTGTTGAAATCTGGTCACTTCTGGGTCACTTCCTGTTGATTTTAGGCCACTTCCGCATCACTTGTTGAAATCAGGTCACTTATGGGTCACTTCCTGTTGAAATTAAGTCACTTCTTGTAGAAATCAGGTCAATTCTGGGTCACTTCCTGTTGAAATCAGGTCACTTATTGATTTTAGGCCACTGTCAGGAAAAAGGTGCTTGATTTGTGGATACCCCCCTTCTTCATTCATTCCAATGGGACTTTTTGGCTGTTTTTTTGGGGAATTGCGTCGCCATGGTAACTCGGAATTCCGAAAAACATTAGTCCAATTTGAGTCAGATCGAGCCGCATCTTTTGATACCTCATTTGTGCGGGTACGTTGAACAGTACGGGCCGCATGTTCTCTGAAAAATGTGTTCTTAAAAATATAGAAATAATAAACCCGTTTTCTAGGATAGTAATATGTGCCTGCTTTGCTTCGCAAGCAGTACTGCTACTGCTTTGCTTTGCAGCAGTCCCATAATAATTATATTAATTTATGAGAAGAGACCGATCATGTTAATGATTTGGAAAAATAAATATCAGAAGGCAACCCCCTTTATAAATCTCTCCCAGTGTTCACATTCCCTTTTTAATCACTTCTACAACATTCATAGAAAATCCCTCTGCACTGGTGAGCAACTCATGTGGTCCTTGGGGCATATCTGGTGCCTGTGGCCATGGGCATCACGTTGGTGATCCTTGACAGGAAAATACTAACAGTTGACTTAGTGGGGACAATACAGAAGTTTGACAAGTCAAATAAATCCACAGTGCTTTATTGTCAGAGTATATTTTCAATTTAAATCTGTGTACAAACTTTAGATTTTCTTAACATTGTCAATTTTGTCAGTCATTACAGACTGCACACCCCTTTAAAAGATAAATTTGATCACAACCAGACAGCAGAGGCAATAACATACAGTACAATGAGTTAGGACAACAGATATTAAATGGCAGTTAAAATCTCTCGTCCGCTCAATGTGATACCAGTCAGATATGCTCTGCAAATTAATCATATCAAGTTTCTGGATATAGGAGTACTATACTTTAAACACGTCTCATATCAAAGGTGATTCTATACCCCAACCCTTCTTCAGCAAGGTCCAGGAGTATTTGAACAAAGACAGAGCTTTTATGATTTTACATGAACGATTTGAAGACATAAAAACAAACAACAATCATACCTGTGACTGTAGTGTGCTTTTTTTAAACCTTTAACGAGTTTTCACAAAATGTGACTTTACTTGTGAATATAAAATGCAACTTATTGAGATAATGCGTGTGAATGCTGGAATGAAAAAAAGAAAGATTTCATGTGAAATGAATGATGAACTAAATGGAATGATACAGAGTGATATGGAATGATATGGAATCATGTTGTTTGATATTGGTGACAAATGTGTACTACTATTGAAAGAATGGCACGTTAGAGAGATAAAGAATGCTATTGAACGATGTGGAATGATATTAAATATTTTGGAATGATAGTGGTGAATAATCTGCAATATGCTATTCGAGAAGAAAAAGGAAAAAGGAATGTTTGGTATGTAGGAATTTTTTGGAATGTTGAAAATCTGAGTGAGGTGAACATCATGAATTTCGAATACGAAATATGTGAATTTGTTACATTTACAACGTCATTGGGAATAAAAAAGTGGAAAAAAATAATTTTAGGGCTGTGGTTACTGGAAAATAATAGCCTGCTTGGCGTGAAGTTTTGGAATATATAGGAGTTGGAATGATGAGAATCTGTTGTGCCTACAGCATTCACACAATCAACCGTAGCTATTTTATGCAGAGCACATTCATTTTCAGTGACTGGACAAATGATTCACAAGAGGTTAACTGGCCAAGTGCAGCTTGCTTTTAACAAGAAAAAAGTCTGCAGGTGACACCAGGTATGGGGGTCATCATTAAGCTGTAAGAACAGCATGCATATGGAGAGAAAGAACTAAAACCTTCAAATATATCCAAATTAACAGTTTGGTACATTCTGGAAAAAATGGAGCTCATCAGCATCAAGAGGCCTTAAAGACCACAGAGGTAGATCACTGAGGTAGATGATTCCAGAAAGTTTTCTACCAACAAGTCTACGCGACTTTAATAGAAGTCAGGAATAATCAGTGGATGCAACTCATGAAAAATAATAATAAAGACATCTATAATCAAATGATGCCTTCATGAATGTGGCTGTGTACAAGATGAGGGAAGCCAGATTTGACTTGGCAAGAAAATTAAAAAAGCCTCCAATGTTCTACCATCAGTTTCTTTGAACAGATGTAACCAAATAGAATGTGAATAAACAAAAGTGTGGAAAGGGAAAGTATGGAGAAGGAACTGAATAGCGCTCATGATCCAAATCCACATCATTTGTGAAAATGGTGCAGATGGTGTTTTGGCAGATACAAATTGATGTTAATCAAATGGGCTTATTGGTATTTACAGTATTGATCACATCACGTGACTACTTATAGAGGTAACACAAATAGTGACCCGATACTCTCTGCTTAGTCAACTAATGCTTCAAAATGAAAGCGCACGATGGTAGTAAGTATTTTGAATATTCTTCACTGACCAACTCAGATTTTGATTGCTCTCATCTCAATAAAGCATGATTTTTACTTACTGAACAGAAAAGTAAAGGCAGAAGACAGAAATGCCCTCCAAAAACAAGTAAAAAAAACAAGCATTAAAAGTGAATGTAGCTGCAATGAAGTCCTAGCAAAGAAAGAGGACCTGAGTTTCTCAGGTTTGGTGATGTCATTGAGCTCCAGACTTCAGGTAGTTATAGAGCACCAATAGTTTTCCATCAAAGTAGATAAAAAAAAATATTAGGGGGAAAAAAACATGCTATATATTTCACTTTGTTCAAATTGTTTTGTATTTGGTCCAAATGCTATTGAGTCACTGAACATAGTGGGAATCTCAATACAATGACTCAAATTCTTAAATGTTTTTTTTGTGAAGCATTTTAAAGCTGAAAATCTACATTTAAATTCTATCCTGATCAACTGCGATGGAGTATAAAGAACTGATATTTATAAAACTCTGCCACTTTCCAAATACTTCTGGACAAAACTGTACAACAAATTTGACAGTAGCTCAGATAACACACAAAGTTCCAAAAATTTAAATATTTGTTGACCTGAAACAAACATGCACTCATGCTGAACTTCCACCCTGATCAAAATTTGCAATGTATAAAACTAGTATACACATGAAAAATAAAACACCATTCCATCAACAGAACTCAAATATTAAGTTAACGCATTACATTCCATATCAAGTTTCATCATCAAAATGCTTTGTTTGCACTGGAGCAAAAACTCTTTAAGTCTGCCAGTGCCAGAACCCTCAAGTCTGCATAGAATAAATGCATCAACAGCACGGGCTCAAGCAAAAATCCTGAGTGGCCTGTATCGCTCTGGTCAAACACACACGATGTGCCTTAGCGATACACAACATGTAAAAGAATGGTGATTCTCACAAGCAATGTGAAAAATATCGTTTACACTCACATTTCGATATGCAACCGCTGCAATGTAAAAGAATCAATAAGAAGAAAAAAAAAAGATCAAAAGCTGCAAGTGATGACAAATTGGGAACAATTCAAACAGTCAAATGTGACATTTTGGTCCACGTTTGTACTGTGAAGCTAAAAAATTAGCAATTCTCCCATGGAGTATATAAAGTGATGTTTCGGGGACTTCAAGATGACATGCATTGGTTCGAGTCTACTTCATCACACAGCGTTAATCATTATATGCCACTAGTTGCTACATGTGCCTGAGTTCAGGTACACATAAAACCAGTGTAATCTCTTTGTGATGAAATCAGTGCAGGGATTTGGCATATGATTAAAGGTGGAGTTAGTATTGTTGCTAAAAAAGAAAAATGTATTGCATGTGAAAGTTTGGATTTACAATACTTTTAGCTGAAGTGGAACTAGATTGCACACATTCCATAACGCATCACCTAATTTGTCATTTTATAATAACATTACAAACTGCCAAGATTTGTCGGGCGAAGTTACATGAGATGGAAAATATTTCTGATGTCACATAATTGCTTGTTGCAGAGCCACACACGCTGTTCTTTCTTTTTGTATAAACTGTAAATAACTTATTTTTTTCCTCCGCATCTTATATCATCAGGCGATCACGCTACATTGCTTGGCCTATTTGTGCTGCAGGGACTTTGGTGCGCACAGTAGTCGATCTATGGCTGTTGTGATGGTACGGCGTGTGAGTTCTTTTTTTTTGTAATCCCTTCATACTACTTGTATGTCAAGCAAAAAGAAAGTGGTCGGACAAATATGTGTAATATGAATTCATATGTATAATGGCACATATGGTGTTCCACAGGGTTCAATTCGGGGGGCTCTGCTGTTTTCATTGCATCTGCTGCCCCTGGGTTCCATCTTATGGTTGTTTTAAAATACTCTATAGAGTTGATTGGTGTCAGCGTCCTAACTGCATGATTTGGAATGGCAAGTTGGGCAATTCTAATCCAGCACAACTAGCTATCTAGCAAAACTAAAGGAACACTTCCTGAAGCTGCATGGAGATGAGGAATACAAGAACCGAATGCTTTTGGAATTCAAGGTGAAGACAGCCAGATTCAATAAAAAGCCTACTCTCCCTGTTCACTTTGTTTGCCAGTAAACCCTAAACCTACGACTTGAATTTGGAAAAAAAATGACATTTTATATTTCACTAAAGAAGGGTTTGGTGAAAGCACAAAGGAAACTGGGGTGGTTCAACACCTCCAACAAGGTTAAGAACCTCTGTTTTAGCCTGACCTGAAAGGGTCCTATTTACAGGTTTTACATACCTAGTCAAACAGTGAGTATTTTTTTTAAAAATTTTTTTTTTTTGAAAGCAGTGCTTCTGAGAGACTGAAAATGAGGACCCTGGTCAGCAGAGAGTCTCTGAGCTGGAGGGTGAAACTACCTGCCAAAGTTTGAGTCATTGCCCCCAGAATGTGGTCCACCACCCTGCACCGTCTTCTAGGTCCAAATATACCTTCCTTGCTAATCCACGTCCAAGATCTGCTCTCCCACAACATCCATGGCTGCGGAGGCCTTGAGTGAGGTGCCGGCAGAGTCCACGAACATTTGGGGTATGTCGTTGCCAAAGTAGATTTTGCTGTTGGTGGCAATGGCCTTGTACTTCATCAGCTGCAGGTATTCAGGTGTTAACTTCCGCTGCAAGAGGAGTGAAAATGTGAGTTTGTGTTGTGAATTCATT
The DNA here is from genome assembly GCF_051991255.1 of Vanacampus margaritifer. Classification (NCBI taxonomy): domain Eukaryota; kingdom Metazoa; phylum Chordata; class Actinopteri; order Syngnathiformes; family Syngnathidae; genus Vanacampus; species Vanacampus margaritifer. The sequence goes on from NC_135434.1 coordinate 22,690,192, forward strand.
AACTCTGGTGTGGACTAAATCAATCACAGATTTGTATGGTTACACATGTACTCTGCTGTGTTATGTAACATGCGTGAAACTCAAGAGACTTTTCTGTCACCTTGTTGGCCTCTGCTGCTTTGAGTGCCGTGTAGAACTCGGCATCTGCTTTGGCTTTCTGCCGTG